>NW_023010132.1:0-43651 GCF_902201215.1 Prunus dulcis
TTTTCCATGGACATGTTTCAAGTATGGGATTGACTGCTGACATGGATGTCTAAATCAGTGGGAGCTCGTTTTGTTTCAAGTTTTAAACAGCTGTTGTTTTCTGTAGTTTCGATGGATGTTGATATAGTTTTGGTTCAAATTAAAGTTAATTTTGTCTTAAAAATTACGTTTTATGTTTTGAAAATACATGAATAACATTTAGCAGCATTGCTAGCTTAAAGAAGCTGTGCATGGTAATGTAGTCATGACAGTGAACTAAATAAGACCTTGGTAGTCAAATCAAGGACATTGAACAAACATGGTGATATCTTAGCTATTTGAAATACAAGAGATAATGGAATTCCTAATTCTATATGGATTGAACAACCTAATCCTAATGCCCTTAAAAACACTTGACAGCTCCTTGATGGGCAAGGCTTTCAAGTGATGCATATATATAGAGGTCCCTTCTCTAGCAACAAATATGTTAAACACACAGCTCTCTTCCCATCTAGAGAAATAGCACTAAAGCGTTGCATAGAGAAGAAGGTCCTCTTAGAAGCCAAGATGTCAGACCAAGGTTAGTGTTGAGTTATAAAAGCCTAGTATAGAATTACAAATCTTTACCAAGAACAAACCATTTTAAACAAATAAAACCTTGTATAATCAGATTGGCAAAGCTGGTTATCTAAACATAGAAATTAGTTGAGCATAAGTTGCAAAGACATTAGATAAATTAGAAGAACTCACCATCATTGGCACTGAGTTAGCTTCATCCATCGGGCTTGGTTTGAGATATGAACTTTGGTAATGACGAAGATAGATGGGTTTCCTGAAGCAAAAGCCGACTAGGCTAAGAGGAGCACAACACAGGTTCCTTGCAAATAATTAATCAGACAGACAGATGCTTCCTTGCAACCACATCACAGCACACTACAAGTTCCTTAATCAGACAGATGCTTCCTTGCAACCACAGCACAGGTTCGAATCAGATGCTTCCTTGCAAGAACTCTACTTGAGAGTTTGAATCAGATATGAGAAGAGCACATTTGAATCAATGGAGGTGCGATGTCGACGATGGAGGTGCGATGCCGACGATAGAGATGCGATGCCGATAATAGAGATGCAACGTCGACGATGGATGTGCGACATCAACGAGGTTTCTGCAATGTGAGAATGGGTTTGATTGAAGTAGTGGAGGTTGTAGTGGTTCAAATCAATGGTGGCTTCTCTAGGGTTCAAGTGGGTTGAGTGAGGAAGAAGAGCTGAGATGAGGCTGTGTGTTCAACGAAGATGAGATGAGATGTGAGAGAGTTGTAAGTTGTTTCGAGTCCAATTCAGTGTGGCTAGGTATACACTAACACATCTAATTAGCCACTCAACTATTGACACATGTAAACTAATATATATATATAATTAATATTTAAATGGTTTCGTTCGGATTAGCACAGTTTTCCAAAGCTCAAAACTGCAGCTGAACCAAACTAGTCCGGTTTGGTTCAGATTTAAAAACTGTTGACTTTTTTAAAGTCAAAACTAAACCAAACCGGAAAATACATATTGGTTTAGCTGGATTGATGCCCACACCTAATTATATATAGACCACTCATGTGGACTTTCATATTAATCACATGATCATTTCATTGAACTTAAGTGAAGTTACTTGTAATAACCCAAAACAAAAATTCTTAGTTAATTAGTAATTTATTTGGAGAAAAGACAATTTTGCCCTCGGAATATTTTATTAAAAAAAAGGTGACTTTTTGATCGAGAAGGAATTTGACAATTCCACTTACACCGTTGCATAGAGCACGGTGAAATGAGTTCATAGACACGTAGTGGGCCCGAATCGGAGTTGTAACGAGAAAGTTATGGTCAAAAGAGTCTCAGTGGCACAACCGTAAATATTTCGAAGTTGGAATTATAAAAACAGCCCAGCCCTTTCTCTCTCCTCGCGCCTACCTTCCTCCTCTCCCGCGTCCGCCCCTTCTCTCCTTCGTATCTCCGGCCACCGACCACGGCTGTGGACGGGGCCGGTACCAAAACGACAGGGACGACGTCCTCTTCCTTCCCTGACCGTTCTCCGCCGGCGACGTGACCTGCGCTGGCCGAAAATTGCGGCGGAACCGACGGTACTCACCGGATCTTCAAGTCACTCGTTCTCCCTCAATTCTTCTCCAAATTTGTCGAGTAAGGCACCCGGGACCATGCAGGCCCGCAGGAGAGACCTTGAGGAGGTCTAGCCAGCTCGGACCAGGAGTGAGTGGACTTTCTTCCATAAATGATTTTATATAAATGAGTTTATATAAATGAGCTTTTTATAAACGAGTTTATATGAGTAAATTTCATTATTTGATCTTGAATAAATTTTATTGAATGTTTTCTGAGCATGATTTGTGCCGTAAAATATCTTTATTTCTATGCTGCTTAGTTGAACATGCTAGAAAGTGATAGAAAGCAGAGTTTGAGACTTATATCAGATAAAATAGCAGCATAGCTTTATATTTAACAAAATTCAGTTATTTCTCAGATTTTTCAAAAATATTTTATTTTAAAACCACCATGTACCCCATTATGGTTATTACACTCAGTTGTACCGATGTCTACGGACATCCAGTTTATTCTCAGTTCTGTCAGTGCACTTGACATTTGCCTCACGAGTTTCGGGGACGCTCGGACCGTGAGTGCCAGGATTTGTGGCTCGGGTTGACTTGGTGTCCCGAGACCTGCCAGGATTTACGGCTCGGATTGACTTGGTGTCCCGAGACCTGCCAGAATTTGCAGCTCGGATTGACTTGGTGTCCCGAGACCTACAAGGATTTGCGGCTTGAGTTGACTTTGTGTCACCGAGACCTGCCAGGATTGCGGATCAGGCTGACTACGGTCCCCTGAATCCTGCCAGTTGCGGCTCGGGTTGACTTTGTGTCACCGAGACCTGCCAGCGGATCAAGCTGACTATAGTCCCTTGTATCTTGCTAGTTTGCGGCTCGGATAGACTGTGTGTAGCCGAGACCTGCCAGGGGAATTGACAGAATTACAGGGGTACATCCGAGTGGTAGTTTTGATTGATTGCAGTGCTTTGATTCAAGGTTTGAGTACATTGCCTTTATGCAGGTTTGATTACAGTGTTTTTATGCAAGTTTTGATTTTAGTACTTTCATGAAAATTTCATCTTGAATACGATTGTATATATTTATTTAAATATATATAGATACTTTGATTTCAGTATGTGAATGCCGCGAGTTTAGTATGCTGCAAATGCAGAGTATATATTCAGTTCACTTAACTATGTTTACAATGGCGGTTAGTATATTCTTGGATATTTTATGAACCCATATTTTTGTCCACTCACAATTTTCAAATGTTTTGCACCCCCAGGCTGTAGCGTGCACCAGACATCCACCACCGGGCCATCTTGACTTCCGCGCCTTCTTGTTCAAAAGTGATGGTATGTAAAATGATTAACTTATCCGTAAAATATCAAAATTGCTATGATATATTGCCCTTGAGCGAGAATGGAACTATTGACTTGTATATTGAAGTGCTGGCAGTTAGTTGTGTGGTTAATTTTGTTCGTTCTGACAGGTGGAAATTGTGGGATTGAACGAAATACAAGGGAGACTCTACCGAATTTTCGATAGGAGTCAAGGTTAAAATTTCAAGTAGAAGGACAAATAGGTCATTTGTGCCCGACCTTCACCAAGTGTCGGACACGCACAGTGACAGGACCTGAATCAAATTCCGCTTTGGAATTCGAGTTGAACCCTGTGCGTGTCCGACACTTGGCAAATGTCGGGCACAAAAGACCTATTTGCCCTTTTTCTTAAAATTTTGACCTTGACTTCTACCGAAATTTCGGCAGAGTCTCCCCTATATTTCGTTCAATCCCAAAATTTCCACCCTTCAGAATGAGCAAAATATCTACACAACCAACTGCCAGCACTTCAATAAAATGCCAAAAGTTCCATTCTCGCTCTAGGGAAATATATCAGAGCAATTTTGATAGTTTACGGATTTCTTAATTGGTTTACGTACCAACACTTTTGAACCAGAAGACGCGGAAGTCACGATGGGCCGGTGGTGGATGTCTTGTGCACGCTATAGCCTGGGGGCGCAAAACAGTTGAAAGTGTGAGTGGACCAAAAATAAAGGTTCATAAAATATCTAAGAATATACTAACCCCCATTGTAAAAATAGTGAACTAAATCTAAATACGTGTTCTGCATTTAAAGCATACTAAACTCAAGGCATTATATGTAAGTCATATTCAAACTCGATAATTCTCGCATAAAAGCAATGAAATCAGATACCGTTGAGTAAAACTGAATATCTAAATTATCTTTGAAACATATTAAAATCAACGCAGTTACATATTTATAGAAATATATGCAATCGCTTTCAAGAGCAATAAAACTTGCATGAAAGCATTGAAATCCAAATTCGTATAAAAGCACTGAAATCAAACCTGCATAAAAGCAATGTACTCAAAACTTGAATCAAAGCACTGCAATCAATCAAAACTACCACTCGGATGTACCCCTATAATTCCGTCAATTCCCCTGGCAGGTCTCGGCGACACAAGTCTATCCGAGCCGCAAACTGGCAGGATACAGGGGACTATAGTCAGCCTGATCCGCTGGCAGGTCTCGATGACACAAAGTCGACTCGAGCCGCTCTGGCAGGATTCAGGGGACCGTAGTCAGCCTGATCCGCAATCCTGGCAGGTCTCGGGACACCAAGTCAGCCGAGCCGCAAATCCTAGCAGGTCTCGGGACACCAAGTCAGCCGAGTCGCAAATCCTGACACTCAAGGTCCGAGCGTCCCCGAAACTCGTGAGGCAAATGTCAAGTGCACTGACAGAACTGAAAATAAACTGGATGTCCGTAGACATCGGTATATCTGAGGGTAATAACCATGATTGGGTACATGGTGGTGTTAAAATAAAATATTTTTGAAAAATCTGAGAAATAACTGAGTTTTGTTAAATATAAAGTTGTGCTGCTATTTTATCTGATACAAGTCTGGTAAAATTCTCAAACTCTGCTTTCTATCACTTTTTAGCATGCTCAACTAAGCAGCATAGGAATAAAGATATTTTACGGCATAAATCATGCTCGGAAAACATTCCATAAAACTTATTCAAGTTCAAATAATGAAATTCATTCATATAAACCCATTTATATAAAATCAATATAAAATCATTTATATAAACTCATTTATATAAAATCATTTATATAAACTCATTTATATAAAATCATTTATGGAAGAAAGTCCACTCACTCCTGGTCCGAGCTAGCTAGACCTCCTGAAGGTCTCTCCTGCGGGCCTGCCTGGTCCCGGGTGCCTGGGTCGACGGAAATGGGTGGCCGGAGGAGGGAGATCGGCGGCGTTGAAGTTTCGGCGAGTTCCCGTCGATTTTCTGCATTTTTCGGCCAGCACAAGCCGTGCCGTCGACGGGGAATGGTCGGGAAAGGAAGGGGACTCGACGACGGTTCCATCGCCACCGGTCCCGTGACCGGTGGTGCCCTGTGGCGGCGCCAGCAAGCTCTGGAAGGCGGCGGCCCGTCTGCGCGCGCGAAGAGAGAGAGAGAGAGAGGGCTGATCGGTTTTTATAGATCCAACTTTGCAATATTTACGGTTATGCCATTGAGACTCTTTTGACCATAACTCTTTCGTTACAACTCCAATTCGGGCCCACTATGTGTCTATGAACTCGTTTCGCGTGCTCTACGCAATGGCGCAAGCGGAATTGTCAAATTCCTTCTCGATCAAAAAGTCACCTTTTTCTTAATAAAATATTACGAGGGCAAAATTGTCTTTTCACAAAATAAAATATTCCTTAATTATGAATTTTTGGTTTGGGATATTACAATCTACCCCCTTACAAAAATTTCATCCTCGAAATTTACGCGCTTGTCACTCGAAGAGGGGAAGGGCCTGCTCCCACATCTACTACTCGGGTCACCACATGGCCATTTTCACTGAAAGTTAAACATTTCCTATTTCAATATCTGAACTGATTGTTTCCCACAGGTGAAGCCAGCCTCCAATTCTGCTTATTATTGTCTAACATATGAGATGGCTCAGATTTTTCTCTTCGGAGCATGGGAATACGAAAAACATCAAGTCATGGTGATAAATCTGCAGGCAAAGTAAGCTTGTAAGTTCCTCGGCCCACACGCTCTATAGTCTCCCTGGGTTCGAAATAGCGAGGGCTTAGTTCTCTCGCTTCCTCAAATTTCACTACACCTTCCTAAGGTGATAAATTTTGATAATTCCCAACTGAAGATCCTTCTAGTATCTGCATAACTCTTTGTCAATCCTGGGTCACTTGAGTTTTTACTGATTAAACCAATATGTTTCTTTATTTTCCACAAAACTTCCAAATACCAATAATCTTTGCTTACCATTCCGTCATCATACTGAGGTGGTTTATACTATGCTTTGCATGCGGCAACAATTGGAAACATCTCAAGTATAGGCACCAGTGGCAAATTTGAGGTTTGTAATCCGAGGAAGATTAGTTCGTCTGACAACTGTCATTTGAGACACACACTGTCCAAGGGGTAACTTCTCACCCCAATCATTCTCTTAGGCTGATTATCTGTCTGGGGTGAATTGCAGTATTAAACTGCAATCAGGTCCCAAAAACTTCTTTTAACTGAGTCCCAACGGGACGTAACTTGGGGTTCTCGATTTAAAACAATAGAGACTGGTACTCCATAAAGTCTCACGATCTTATCTGTGAAAATCTTAGCCGGTTTGTTCAAACTATACTTGGCTCTCACCGGAAAAAATTAATAGACTTGCTGAATCGATTCCTAATTTCCTACACTCCATTCTGCTTACTCTGTGCCCGGGGAAGTTGAACACAAAATCTATTGTAAGTTACTCCCGTTTCCCTTCAGAAATCGGAAATGGTTGCAAGAACCTTGATGATTTCTGTTGCTCGGCTAACACTTGCTGACAAGGTAAGCACTTCCTGGCATACTCTGCTATTTCTTTCATCATAAGAAGCCACTAGCAGAATCTCCATTGAAACTTTATTCTTAGAATCATCTAATCAACCTCCACTCGCCGTGTGATATTTCAAGGATCCTGAACTTGAGCTGCGGGTATTCGTGCTCTTAGCACTGCTCTTTCCTGAAAAGTGACTAGCAGTGCTTCCTTATTATCCATATCTAGCTCAACTTTGCGCTTCCTTAATCCTACCATCACTGATAAATATCTCCGAAGTAGTCCAAATCTTTTGTTAGCTCTAACCATTCTCTTTGCCTCAATTTTCCTGCCTCCTGTATGAATAAATATTGTAATCCTTTGCGAGCTGTAAAGATCTGGCATATTTCCTCATAAAAATACTGCCACCAACTTTTCTAAGCCAAAATTAATGTGGCCCGTTCCAAATCATGAATAGAATACTTCGATTCATGCTTCTCAGCTGTTGAGACGCATAAGCGCTCACTCTACCATGCTGTATTAGCACAAACCCCAATTCTTGTTGCAAAACAACACTGTAGCACACGAAGTTCCCACCAACCTCTTGAAGTACTGAAATCGAAGTAGTGGTCGGCCTGTTCTTGAGTTTAACATAACCCTCTTCACACTTATCTGACCACGCCAATTTAACTTCTTTCTTTGCCAAAGAGATGATCGGTGTCGCCCTGGTGGATAACCCTTCCACGGAGCGACAGTAATACTCGGCTTACTTAGAAAACTCTGTACCTCAGTAGCACTGTTCGGCCGTAGCCAAAGTTTACTAATACTTCAACCCTTTGAGGATCAACAAAAATGCCATCTGCAGAATTCATGTGTCCTAAACGTCTCACTCTGTCTACCCAACCTGGACACCTGCTGAGCTTGGCATATAGTTGCTTTATTCTCAGAATCCACAACCCAATGTGTAAATATATCATATGTGCCTTCTGTCTCTTGGAATACCCCAAAATGTCGTCCGAGCACACAGTCACGAAGCAATCTCCGTAACGTCGAAACACTGTTCAAGGGCGGTCTAAACTGCGGCTAGTACATTCCTTATCCTCACAGTATCACCAGGAGCTCATAGTGCCCATACCTCATTCGACATGCTGCTTTAGGCATATACTCTTTCTTATATAACACTGGAGCATCCCAATGAGAGAAACTAGACTAGATGAATCTCTTATCTATCAACTCCTGCAATTGAGTCTTTAACTTCTTCAACTTTGCTGGTGCCATTCTATACAGTGCCCGAGGAATGAGCTCCGTTCCTGAAGTGAACTCAAAAATGAACTCGATCTCCTGATAAGAAGGTAATCCAAGAAGATCCTCGGGAAAAAAAACATATGAAGATTCCCCCATTATCTCTGGTATCATTTACACGTGCTCAGTGTCCTAAGCGCTCCTTCCTGGGCCACCTACTGAGACACGGTCTCTGGCCAACCAATCTAGTCCTTAAAATGACACTCAATCAATCATGCCAAAAGAATTCAATCTGTAACTACAGCAGGTAATACATGCGCTTCCTGCTAGGACATGATATACAGTCTACCTGTGGTCCTGGAACTTCCACCACATACCCTCGGTTGACTGCTGTCTCGATAGCTAAACTGATCTGGGCCCATCGCTGGACAAAACCTCCATAAACTGTGGTATCTCCTGTAATCTACCCTGCATACTTGTTTCAATGCAGCAGTGATCTTTCTATACTGAGGGAACAGCAAACCATATTTTCGAAAAGATCTAGACTGTCCATAATAATATCCTCCAGTAGTACCCCACTGGCAGGGCCCGGAATGGTACCTACCACACCTAACACATTAGGGCGACTTCTCCTGCTAACTCCCAACAACAACTATCGTCCAGTACCTCTGGCTACACTAACCCAAGGGCGGTTTTCAATACTACTACCTTGACTGGTATCTCCACCGGGACTAAATCCAGGTCGGTAGCCTCCAAACGTGCGGCCACTCGATGATTTGGAACTATAATTACCACTGTAATTACCCCTCTTAGACACTTCCTGACTAGTATCACCTATATCAAAATGTTGTGTACGGAGTTTACCCCGTGGTCTGCCCATTATCTGGCTGGGGCAGACATCACCACATCACCAAAATTAATCCACCACTAACGGATCACAATATCTCGGATGGAGGCCTTCAACCCCATCGTAACCAGGTGATACCTCTTACTTCCAATCTTTACTAGTGGAAAACAATACTTAGACGGTTGAACCTTTTTCTCGTACTCCGATATAGTATCATCCCTTGTCCAGCTGCAAAAACTCTTGCATCTCACATTCTGTAAACTTGTGGATAGTACTAACTATACTTGCCATGTACTAATCAAAGGATCCCGATATCTCCTCGTAACCGAGTCCCACCAATGTATGACATTTCTGTTCAAGGCTTCGTCCTTTCTATCCAATCCTCATTACTGCTAGGTACCATTATTATCACAATTGGTGCCCCCCCCCCCCAAAAAAAATCCTCTTTACTTGTTCCACAAAACTCATGAAGGGATCTCTGGACTGCCCAGTCCTGGCTAAAGCCTGAGCTCATAGCTCCAAAGTCTACTGGACGTCAGGATCTCCCTGCATACTGGG
Organism: Prunus dulcis; assembly: GCF_902201215.1. Classification (NCBI taxonomy): domain Eukaryota; kingdom Viridiplantae; phylum Streptophyta; class Magnoliopsida; order Rosales; family Rosaceae; genus Prunus; species Prunus dulcis. The sequence goes on from NW_023010132.1 coordinate 9,563, forward strand.
TACAGCAGGTACGGCTCCTGACGAGCCTCTAAGAAACAACTACTCTACCGGTTCAGATACGGGTACAAGTCATGCCCGATCTGGGGATCCCATCCCTTTATGGCAGGACAACTGTCTAGTTTTCCTACGGACACCACCACCATTAGGGCCCAATTTGAAAAGAAAACGAGAATGCACAAAGTGCAAAGTCTACAGGAAGTGAAACCTTGCTCTGATACCAAATTGACACGACCCGAATCAAATTTCGCTTTGGAATTCGAGTCGAACCCTGTGCGTGTCCGACACTTGGCAAATGTCGGGCACAAAAGACCTATTTGCCCTTTTTCTTAAAATTTTGACCTTGACTTCTACCGAAATTTCGGCAGAGTCTCCCCTGTAATTTGCTCAATCCCAAAATTTCCACCTGTCAGAATGAGCAAAATATCTGCACAACCAACTGCCAGCACTTCAATAAACATGCCAAAAGTTCCATTCTCACTCTAGGGCAATATATCAGAGCAATTTTGATAGTTTACGGATCACTTAATTGTTTTACATACCAACACTTTTGAACCAGAAGGCGCGGAAGTCAAGATGGCCCGGTGGTGGATGTCTTGTGCACGCTACAGCCTGGGGGCGCAAAACAGTTGAAAGTGTGAGTGGACCAAAAATAAAGGTTCATAAAATATCTAAGAATATACTAACCCCCATTGTAAAAATAGTGAAATAAATCTAAATACGTATTCTGCATTTAAAGCATACTAAACTCAAGGCATTATATGTAAATCATATTCGAACTCGATAATTCTCGCATAAAAGCAAAGAAATCAGATACCGTTGAGTAAAACTGAATATCTAAATTATCTTTGAAACATATTAAAATCAACGCAGTTACATATTTATAGAAATATATGCAATTGCTTTCAAAAGCAATAAAACTTGCATGAAAACATTGGAATCCAAATTCGCATAAAAGCACTGAAATCAAACCTGTATAAAAGCAATGTACTCAAAACTTGAATCAAAACACTGCAATCAATCAAATCTACCACTCGTATGTACCCCTGTAATTCCGTCAATTCCCCTGGGAGGTCTCGGCGACACAAAGTCTATCCGAGCCGCAAACTGGCAGGATACAGGGGACTATAGTCAGCCTGATCCGCTGGCAGGTCTCGATGACACAAAGTCGACTCGAGCCGCTCTGGCAGGATTCAGGGGACCGAAGTCAGCCTGATCCGCAATCCTGGCAGGTCTCGGGGACACAAAGTCAGCCGAGCCGCAAATCCTGGCAGGTCTCGGGACACCAAGTCTGCCGAGCCGCAAATCCTGGCACTCACGGTCCGAGCGTCCCCGAAACTCGTGAGGCAATGTCAAGTGCACTGACAGAACTGTAAATAGACTGGATGTCCGTAGACATCGGTCCATCTGAGGGTAATCACCAAAAAAAACGGGTACATGGTGGTTTTAAAATAAATTACTTTAGGAAAGTCTGATAAATAACTGTAATCTAAAATTATGCTGCTATCTTATCTGATATAAGCCTCAAACTCTGTTTCTATAACTTTATAGCATGTGCAACTAAGCAGCATAGGATTAAGATACTTTACGGCATAAATCATGCTCGGAAAACATTTCTTAAAACTTATTCAAGTTCAAATAATGAAATTTATTCATAGAAACGCATTTATAAAACTCATTTATATAGAATCATATAAAATCATTTATGGAAGAAGTCCACTCACTCCTGGTCCGAGCTCGCTAGACCTCCTGACGGTCTCTTTTGCGGTCCTGTTTGTTTCCGGGTGCCTTGGTCGACGGAAATGGTGGCTGGAGGAGGGAGATCGGAGACCTTGAAGTTTCGGTGAGTTCCCGTCGTTCTTTCGCAGTTTCCTGCCAGCACAGGTCGTCGGCGGGCGAGGGATCGGTCGGGAAAGGTAGGGGACTCGACGACGGTTCCATCGCCACCGGTCCCGTGGCCGGTGGTGCCCTGAGGCGGCGCCAGCAAGCTCTGGAAGGCGGTGGTCCGTTTTCGCGCGAGAGTGGCTGGTTTTATAGATCCAACTTCGAGATATTTATGGTTATGCCACTGAGACTCTTTTGACCATAACTCTCTCGTTACAACTCCGATTCGGGCCCACTACGTGTCTGTGAACTCATTTCAACGTGCTCTACGCAATGGCACAAGCAGAATTGTCAAATTCCTTCTCGATCAAAAAGTCACCTTTTTTTAATAAAATATTACGAGGGCAAAATCGTCTTTTTGAAAAATAAAATATTCCTTATTTATGAATTTTTGGTTTGGGATATTACACACAGGGTTCGACTTGAATTCCAAAGCGGAATTTGGTTCGAGTCCTGTCATTACTATTCAGATGAATCATGTGGCTAATACGAAGGTCCATATATGGCACCCTCACCATAGAATGACTCTAATTTGTAGACCTTTGGGCACATGTTCGAACTATGTGGTACCTTGATAGTATGTGTAGAAACCTTCATCCTCATAACTAGAGAAATAAACTCAAAATTCAAATACAAGTCAATTCCTCAATTAGCATACATCAATTTTCTTATTTGGATATAAATAAAGAAATTTAGAAATTTCATGTGTTAAAACCAATGATTAAAATATCAGCCATGCAGATAATATCGGACTCCCAATTTACGGATATTTCGGGGGATATATCGTTATCATTTTAGGTATCAGGAAAAAATAACAAAAATGATAGATATAGGCATTGAAACTCATAATTTTGATGTAAAACTTTCATACATGTTATGTACATTATCGATGAATGTATTGAACAAATAAAACTCCAAATTTACTACTAATAAGATACACATATGAATATAAGTGGTATGTAATGTGCGTTAATGAAAAGTTTGAAAATAAAATGTTAATTAGAATGAATAAACCATGAATAAATCCGTAGTTTGTTTAAATATTGGATTACAATTTAGATAAGTGTCCATCTACATAAATGAAGAGCTCCTATGAGGTTCAAACAATGAGGAACAACCATCTAGATTCATACAATAGTCATACCAAGTCATGTAACCCGAGTAGTTTGTAAGCAATATTTGAACATGGTGCATATAGGTCTCTCTTGAACTCCCTACTGTCCTCCCATAAGTGGGATAGTTAGGATTAACCGAACTAGTAGATCCATAATCTGTTTCATCATCTTGAGCTCCATAACTAGTTCCACTATAACTAGACATAACATAACCATAGCCATTATAAGATTCATTTGAGTTAGTACTACGTCTAGTTCCTATGCTCATAGATCCAAAACTGATTGCCATGTCCTCTGATTGGAGGTATGTGGGCAGTGGATTGTGCATAGATTCTTTATATTAATAAGTTATAGGGTTCTGTTTGGGTTTCAATTTGCTTCAATTGTCTTCAAAACTTGTTAGTCTTTTTTGGGTTCTGTAATGGGCATTTGAAAATATCGGAGATATCACACTTATCAGGGATATATAGTCGATATAGGAGAAGATATGGCCTTAGCCCCCAGTATCGGTGTCGACAGTTGAAAATACTGATATATCATTGTATCGGCCGATATTTCAATCATTGGTTAAAACACTTGGATTTTGGCGGTCATGAATAACAAAGAATTGTTCTTTAGTGCGGTTAGTTAGGTCATAGAAAAATTGAAAAAAAAAGGCCTTAGGCAATGAAGCAGCAGTGTGATGACTTAGGAACATTAGTGACAATGTCATGAACGGTTCTTGAGAAAGGATAAAGTAGTAAGGGCTAGTTTTGTGCAAGATGTGAAGGTATCAACAAAAGTGGTCAACTATAGAACAATTGTGTTGGATTTGACTATAAACATAAATTTGCAAAGCCATAAAAGAAGAAAGACAACATACTCATATTGGCATGGTGATCTTCAGTTGAGTGTACCACACTAAAGGTGTTGAAATTGGTATGATTATTTAAATATATATATATATATATAATTCAATAATTCAATAATTGCCTTTAATAGGAGTTATTTCTTATTAATATGGGCTGATTTTATCAACTGATGTATCTGCTATCTTTAAAGCCCACCAACGTCTCTTTTGTGGTATATTATGTATATATATATATGTTATAGCTAGGAGAGAATAAGAAACAGACGATAGCTGCTGCCTTCTTCCTCTTCATATCTTTCTCTTATTTCCTAAACTAAGTTTTATGAGCAACATAGAAAGGTGTTTGTATTTGGGTACTTCCTCAGTGCAAGGAAGAACCTAGACAGAGGAGATTCTGGGGTTGTTTTATCCTCAGGATTTAATGGCCTTTTCTGAAATGCTTGTACAAATTTGGCAGAGTCGTGAAATGTCTTAAAGAGAGCGACTTAGTACGCAACTCATCTCAAGAATTGTTCACAGCTTCACATCGAATTTTTCCGGTTAATATTGTTCTTTTAATTTTCTCTGCTTCAACATTTTTAAGATGATTCATCTGCCATGGAAGTTGTAAACAATTCATGCACCCCTGACCTAAACAAACCTTCCAAATTTGAGGGTCTTCATTTTAAATAATGGAGGCAAAATATGTTGTTTTACCTTACACTGAAAAAAATTAGCTTCTATCTACACATCTGTTAAACCATATGCCTTTGACAATCCCACTCCTGAACAAACTTAGGCCTTGCAGACATGGACTAAAAATGATTTCTTGTGCAAGAACTATATTTTGAATGGTTTATCTCATGATCTTTATGATTATTATTCTTCTTATGATACTACTAAAGAATTGTGGGATGCGCTTCAGAAAAAAATATGATACAGAAGAGGATGGCGCAAAGAAATTTGATGTCAGTCACTATTTGAAGTTTCAAATGGTGGATGAAAGATCAGTAAAAACACAATCCCATGAACTACAGAAAATTGCACATGAAATTATTATTGAAAGCATGAATTTAGATGAACAATTTCAGGTGGCTGTTATCATCAACAAGTTGCCTCCCAGCTGGAAAGATTTCAAGAATGCTCTGCGTCGCAAGACCAAAGAATTTTCCTTCGAAAGCTTGATTACTCGTCTGCGTATTAAGGAGGAGGCTAGGAAACATGAGATGAAAGAATAAGTGTTGCTCGTCCCCAACAACAAGAAAAATCACAACTCCGACAAGAATCAAACCCCAACTGCTCTGAAGACAAATGGCAAGAATATAAAAAATCATAACAGGAACCACAAGAACAACAACCATAATCGAAATGGTCAACACAACCAGAGTCGGAATCCTCAACACTATCAGAATCGGAACCTTCATCAGAATTAGAATAGGAGTCAACCCCCCTCACGTGATGATGATTCAAAACAGTTTCTATGTTATAACTGTCACAAGCTGGGGCACCTTGCCCGGAACTGCAAGAATAGGTCTCGCCCTGCTCCTCAAGTGAATATAACTGAAAAGCAACTTATTGCTATGATTTCAGAAATCAACATGGTTGATGGATCCGAGGGGTGGTGGGTAGACACTGGTACTTCTCGCCATGTTTGCTATAATCGTGCTTTTTTCAAGACCTATTCTGTGATTGATGACAGGAAAGTGTTGTTGGGTGATTGTCACACAACAATTGTTTCTAGAACTTGGGAAGTAGAATTAAAGTTTACTTCGGGAAAGGCTGTCATCCTCAAAGATGTTTTGCACACTCCAGAAATAAGGAAGAATCTAGTCTCAAGCTATCTTCTCAACAAGGCTGGGTTTACTCAAACAATTAGAGCAAACTTGTATATACTTAAAAAAAATGGTATGTTTGTTGGTAAGGGCTATGCTGCTGATGGGATGTTCAAATTCAACGTTGATGCTACTAAAAGTTCTTCTTCTGCTTATATGTTGTGTTCTTTTAAAACTTGGCATGCTAGACTTTGTCACATTAACAAAAGGCTTGTTAAAAATATGAGTAAATTAGGATTTATTCTTGAAATGTCACTGAATGGTTTTGAGAAGTGTGAATTTTGTAGCCAAGCTAAAATTACCAAAACCCCACATAAATCTAAATCTGTCACTAGAGTATCTGAACTACTTGATCTAATTCATTTTGACATTTGCGAATTTGATGGAATGTTAACTAGAAAAGGGAAACGAAACTACTTATCACTTTTATTGATGATTGCTCTAATTACTCTTTTGTTTATCTCATGAAAAATAAAAGTGAGGCAATAGATTTGTTTAAGATCATAACTGAAATTGAAAATCAATTTAATAGGAAAATTAAAAGATTTCATAGCGACAGAGGTCAAGAATATGAATCTGGTGTTTTTGTTGATCTGTATAAATCTCTTGGTATTATTCATGAAACAACTGCCCCTTAATTCAATAATTCATTAATTGCCTTAAATTACCTTTATTAATAGGAGTTATTTTCTATTAATATGGGTTGATTTTCTCAACTTATGTATCTGCTGTCTTTAAAGCCCACCAACGTCTCTTTTGTGGTATATTATGTATATATATCTGATATAGCTAGGAGAGAAAAAGACACAAACGATAGTTGTTGCCTTCTTCATATCTTTCTCTTATGTCCTAAACTAAGGTTTCTGAGTAACATAGAAAGGTGTTTGTATTTGGGTCATTCCTTAGTGCAAGGAAGAACCTAGACAGAGGAGATTTAGGGGCTGTTTTATCCTGAGGACGTAGTGGCTTTTTCTGAACTGCTTGCACAAATTTGGCAGAGCCGTGAAACGTCTTAAAGAGAGCGACTTAGTACGCAACTCATCCTAAGAATCGTTCACAACTTCACATCGAATTTTACCGGGTAATATTGTTCTTTTAATTTTCTCTGCTTCAACAGAAGGTAGTTTGGAAGGTTATGTAGTTGAAGGTGTTTTTGTTGGTCATGGTGCGAAGGTGGCATTTAAGTTTGTTGATACCAAATATTCATAGGACCCACCAAAAAGACCCAAGAAATAAAACCCAAAATTACCTAAGGAGGTAATTGGGCCCAGTTGGCTAAAAGTCAACCAAAGACACCTTACTTGCACCTTAGGAAGGCCAATCATGCCCAACAAAGGTCTATACAACTGGGCGTGTACCTCCAACCTTCATACGCCTCATCTCAAAGGCCTACGTGTAGGCTATTTAAATGCCAATAAATGCCCACATAATATTTAACTAATGCATGATTTCCCCAAAATGGAGGGACACACGTCAGGCTACCACTGACCACCCACTCAAAAGATGCCACATCATCAAGAGCTCCTTCCCACATCAAAACAGGAAAAGAGTAAGCTCAAACTTCCCTTGCATAAAAGGGGAGTACTTTTCACCTAAAAAGTTAATTTGAACTTTCTCTATACTTGAGTACAATACTTTTAGCCATCTCCTTTAAGGCATAAAGACTAACTTAGGAATTGGATGGTGGTTGGTGGAACCCATCTAGGGCTGGCATTTTTTTCTGAGATATTGTAAAATCACAATTTCACCGCACCCAAACCATAATGTCGCGAAAATTGACCACAGTGTGCAAGCACAAGGAAAGAAAAAGATCAATTGTTAGTATAGATATGCAAGTACAAGGTCGTTCCCAAAAGGGATTGAGTAAAATTCCAATTAATCAAATATAAGAGAAAAGGAAACAAAGGTGGAAGATAGAGAAAGTTAATTAAAAAGAGCATTATTACCTTACTTTCCTTATTTTAAGCTATTATGTGCTCTTGGAAGGATTTCGACTAAAAATTGACTTTTCATATGAATTTTAGCTCAAGGCCAATTGAAAAAAAAAAGCTAAGACATTGAAGATCATTGTATCAAAGTTTCATAATTTTCTACCGAGCCAAATGCTCCAGACTTGCAAGTGAAGACAGCCTAAGTTGAAATCCCGTCAGCACTGCATTGCTGTGGAAGATTGAAGATTTGAAGACCCTGGTGATTTTTTCTAGTGGCGTGTGATATATGCCTGGAAAGCTTAGAGATCAAGCTACGTTTCTCATATTTTTTCAGAATTTTCTAGGGAGTGGAACGACCCCAAAATGTGCGTACAATTTGGCTGACGTGTTTCCAAGTCAGAGAAGGATTCTTTCATAGTTTGTTTCTTTAATTGTTTGGGATTTTGTTTTGCTTTAGGAGAGTTTTTCCTGACCTTTTTAGAGTAGGGTTTAGTTGTTTTACACTGTATAAGGTCTGTTGGAAGTTTGAATGAAATTCAAGAACCTTTGTCCCACATTGGTAGAAAGTAGAAAGAGTGAGGTCTTTGTAAGTGTGGAAGTCTCACATCTAGTAAATGGAAGTAGGCCAAATGGAATCAAATTGGGCTTCAAAAAAAACAATTTGGGCTTTGAATATTATATAAAATTATATAATATTTAATGGCAAAAAAGATGGGCCTTAGGCCTTTGTGCAGTTTCATATTTAAATTAATTTTTTGGTTTCGAATTAATAATTTTTAATTAATTCGGATTAGTTTAATTAACTGTTTTCTAACAGTTGTGACCCTTCTGATAAGGTTTCAGAGTTTTATTTAAATCGAACAAGGCCTCATTCGTAAAACACAGAAAAAAGCATTCTACAAGCATTTCATCTTGTCTAAGAGGAAAACAAACAGTGTTCGCCAGATTCTAAGTCCGAGTGCTAGGGCTTAGAACACAAATAGTTGAATCCTGGGAGGCAATCACCTGTAGAACTTGAAGCAACGAGAATGGGTGAAATTACTGTCTTTAGGACATTGCATCAAATATGCAAGCCTCTATCTCAAATCCAAGTCAGTTTAATTTATTGTTTATATACTGCATTCTGTATTACAGTTTGTTATAAATTCTGTTTATATAATTGTTTTAATTAGTCACTGATTGTTGTTTTCCCAATGATCTAAAGACAATAAATGATGGATTCACAATCATCAGCGACTATGAATGGGGTGACTAAGAATTCTCATGACGAGAAGCTTGAGAAGTTCAAGGGAATTGACTTCAAGAGATGGCAACAGAAGATGCTGTTCTATCTCACAACCATGAATCTGGCACATGTTGTCAGAGATGAGGCTCCCAAATCAAGAGAAAATCCAATGTCTAAGGAAACAATGATGACCGTTGAGGTTTGGAAACAATCTAATTTCTTGTGCAGAAACTACATCCTTAACAGGCTTGATGATACTCTGTATGACATTTATTCGTCATATAATTCTGCAAAGGAAGTTTGGGAAATACTTGAGAAAAAATACAAAACAGAAGATACTGGTGCCAAAAAGTTCGTGATTGGCAAATTTCTCAAGTATGCCATGGTTGATTTGAAGACTGTTATTAAACAGGTTGAAGAACTTCAAATTCTGATCCATGATTTGCTTGCAGAGGGGTGTTCTATTAATGAACACTTCCAGGTTGGAGCAATCATAGAGAAACTGCCTCCATCATGGAAAGACTTCAAAATTTACTTGAAGCATAAGCACAGAGAGATGTCTGTGGAGGACATGATTTTGAGGTTTCGAGTGGAGGAGGATCACAAGAAAGGTGACAAGGGTGAAGTGCCTGTCAAGGAAGCCATAGCCAATGTCGTTGAGACATCAAAGCCAAAGTTCCAGAAAAAACAAGGGCAAGAAAGTTGCAAAGAACTATGCCAATACTCATGCACCAAAAGGCAAGGATTTCAAGAAAATCAAAGGCGCTTGCTGGGTATGTGGAAAAACAGGGCATAAAGCACAAGATTGCCGCCACCGAAAAGACAAAAATCCTCAAGCCAACGTGACTGAAATCAATGAAAATTTTGTGGCTGTAGTGTCTGAAACCAATATGGTTTCTGATACTAAGGACTGGTGGGTTGATACATTGCTACTAGGCACATTTGTGGTGACAAAAATCTGTTCACTAGTTACAAACAGAATTCTGGTGGTGAGAAACTGTACATGGGAAATGCCTCTGTATCTGCAGTTGAAGGTAACGGCAGTGTGCTGTTGAAGTTCACTTATGGGAAGGTTTTAACCCTTTTGGACATGCTGCATGTTCCTGAAATTAGGAGGAACTTAGTGTCTGGCCCTATTCTTAGTGAAAAATGTTTCAAACTTGTATTTGAATCTGACAAGTTCATCCTAACCAAAGGAGGGCTGTTTGTAGGAAAGGGTTACCTTGCTGATGGCTTGTTCAAACTCAATGTAACTAGCAATGATGCTTTTAATAATATAAATAAGGTTTCCATTTACTTTTCTGAGTCTTCAAATATTTGGCATGCTAGATTAGGTCATGTAAATTATCGATCTATGCATAGAATGATGCATCTAGGTTTATTGCCTAAATTTGATGTTGACTTTGATAATAAGTGTGAAACTTGTACAGAATCCAAATTTTCTAGGCAAACCTTTAAATCTGTTCAAGAAAGGTCAAATGAATTACTTGGATTAATTCATAGTGACCTTTGTGACTTTAAATCTACACCAACTCGTGGCGGGAAAATTTATTATATAACATTTATAGATGATTGCAGTAAGTATTGTTATGTATACTTAATACATAGCAAGGATGAAGCCTTACAGATGTTTAAGACATACAAGGCAGAAGTTGAGAATCAACTTGATAGAAAAGTGAAAGTATTTAGATTAGATAGAGGTGGAGAATATGAGTCCACTGCATTTTCTGATTTTTGTGCAACTCATGGAATTATACATCAAACCACTGCATCATATACACCGAAAAAAAATGGTGTAGCAGAAAGGAAAAATAAAAATTTCAAGGATATGATAAATTCCATGTTGAATAGCTTTGGGCTTCCACACAATCTGTGGGGTGAAGCCTTACTTACTGCGAATCACATCTTGAACAGAATTCCACATAAGAAGACTAAACAATCTCCTTACGAAATGTGGAAAGGATGGATTCCTACATACAAGACACTGAAAGTGTGGGGTTGCCTAGCTAAAGTACAAGTACCCTTACCAAAAAGGGTAAAACTTGGACCTAAAACAATTGATTGTGTTTTCATAGGTTTTGCTAACACAAGTGCTGCATATAGATTTTTAGTTATTAAATATGATATTTCTGATATACATGTTAAGACAATTATAGAATCTGTTGATGCTGATTTCTTCTAGGAAATTTTTCCTTACAAAGAAAATAGGTCCGTTTCAAACAAGAGGAAAGTACATGATGGAAATCCTGATGAACCATCATCTTCAAGTGTCCAAGAAAAAGAAGTGGAACCTAGAAGAGGAAAGAGGACTAAAACACCAAAAAGTTTTGGACAAGATTTTGTAAGTTTCTTGATTGAAGAAGAACCACAAACTTATAAGGAAGCTATGGCTTCACCTGAGGCTCCTTTATGGAAGGAAGCTGTTAATAGCAAAATAGAATCCATTATGCAAAACCATACGTGGGAATTGGTTGATTTACCACCTAGTAACAAACCAATTAGATATAAATGGATTTTTAAAAGAAAGCTAAAAGCTGATGGTACTATTGATAAATACAAGGCACATTTAGTTGCTAAAGGGTATCGGCAAAAGGAAGGGTTGGATTGTTTCGACACTTATTCTCCAGTATCAAGAATTACATCTATAAGGATGTTAATTGCTATAGCTGCTATACATAATATGGACATACATCAAATGGATGTAAAAACAGCTTTCTTAAATGGAGAATTAGATGAAGAAATATACATGGATCAACCAGAAGGTTTTGTAATAAAAGGTCAAGAAACTAAAGTCTGTAAACTTGTTAAGTCTTTATATGGACTTAAACAAGCTCCAAAACAATGGCATCAAAAGTTTGATCATACAATGATGTCACACGGATTTAAGATCAATGAATGTGACAAATGTGTTTACATAAAGAACAACAAGAATTCTTGTGTTCTTGTATGTTTATATGTTGATGACATGCTCATAATGGGAACAAGTAAAGATGCAATAAATTTTACAAAGAAGATGTTGAATTCCAGTTTTGACATGAAAGACTTAGGTCAAGTTGATGTCATTTTGGGAATTCAAATCAAAAGAAATAGTGATGGGTATATTCTTACTCAATCCCAATATGCGGAAATTTTTTTAAGAAAGTTTGGTCAATTTGACTGCAAACCTGCTGTGACTCCTTTTGACGTAAATTGCAAGTTAAAGAAGAATAGTGGAGATGCAATTTCTCAATTGGAGTATTCCCAAGTAATTGGGAGCCTAATGTATTTAATGAATTCTAGAAGGCCAGACTTAGCTTATTTAGTAAGCAGACTTAGTAGATACACAAGCAATCATGGACATGATCATTGGGAGGCATTAATCAAGGTGTTAAGATATTTGAAATACACCCAAGATTATGGATTGCATTATACAAGATATCCACCAGTTCTAGAAGGCTATAGTGATGCAAATTGGATTTCTGACAGTACAAAAACCATATCAACTAGTGGATATGTGTTTACATTAGGTGGAGCTGCAGTATCTTGGAAATCCTCTAAACAGACGTGTATAGCATGATCTACAATGGAATCAGAGATTGTAGCCTTAGATAAAGCTGCTGAAGAAGCAGAATGGCTGAGAAACTTCCTAGAGGACATTCCAATGTGGCCTAAGCCTATGACAGCAATTTGTATACACTGTGATAGTATGACAATACAAGCAAGAGCCAAGAGTGGTGTATACAATGGAAAGTCAAGACATATCAGGCGTAGGCATAATACAATTAGACAATTGCTCTCAAATGGAATTATATCCATTGACTATGTGAAGTCAAAGGAAAATATTGCAGATCGTTTGACAAAAGGCCTGCCAAGAGAGCAAATCAAATTTACATCAAGGGGAATGGGATTAAAGCCAATCTAATGAATCAAACCTAGTGGAAACCTAACCTAGTTGATTGGAGATCCCATGGTCTTGGTTCAATAGGCAAACTGATTGGGTAAGATTCAAAAGTTGAACACACAATTCAACTCATTCCTATGATGGTTAGTGCGTTGTCTGTTGATGTGAAGGTTATGCTTTGCATTTAATGACACTAATATCTTATTAAGAGGAGTTTAGGCAAAAAACTCTTAATTGGTGTCACCTATATGGGAGTACATGTGGGGTTGCATTTATGAGAACGAAAAAAAAAGAGGCTAAGTTTTCTAAAGCTCTCATGAAACCTGGGATATATTCAGGACCAAAATGAACAAAAACGTATGACCTAACATTTGTTAAGATGTGTGTGAGACATATTGTCTATGTTTACTATAGCGGTGAACAGTTCAAGATCAATTATATCTACTGCATCACCAAGTAAATCCGATATTTTTTCACTAGGGTAAGTTCAAGTCCAAAAGACACTTTTCCTTATGTATATGACATATGCTTCCTCTCAAATGCATTACATTCATTTAGCACTATAAGTATAACATTTCAAATGTGGGGTATTGTTGGAAGTTTGAATGAAATTCAAGAACCTTTATCCCACATTGGTAGAAAGTAGAAAGAGTGAGGTCTTTATAAGTGTGGAAGTCCCAAATTTAGTAAATGGAAGTAGGCCAAATGGAAGCAAATTGGGCTTTAAAAAAAAACAATTTGGGCTTTGAATATTATATAAAATTATATAATATTTAATGGTCAAAAAGTTGGGCCTTGTGCTTTTGGGCACTTTCAGAGTTTTATTTAAATCGAAAAAGGCCTCATTCGTAAAACACAGAAAAAAGCATTCTACAAGCATTTCATCTTGTCTGAGAGGAAAACAAATAACATTCGCCAGATTCTAAGTCCGAGTGCTAGGGCTTAGAATACATATAGTTGAATCCTGGGAGGCAGTCACCTGTAAAACTTCAAGCACCAAGAAGGGGTGAAATTACTGTCTTTAGGACATTGCATCAAATCTACAAGCCTCTATCTCAAATCCAAGTCAGTTTAATTTATTGTTTATATACTGCATGTACAGTTTGTTATAAATTTTGTTTATATAATTGTTTTAATTAGTCACTGATTGTTGTTTTTCCAACAAGGTCACCCTACGCTCTCTCTATGGGCCATCATCTTCCCATATACAACTTTCATACTCCCACAAATATATGAAAGAGAGAGCCAAGAGTTGTTGTTGTGGTGCTTTTGGAGCTTACGAAGGTGTTGATGTGGAGAATTCAGAGATCAAATCCATCTGCCAAATCGGTTTTATGACAACAATTCTCTTGTTTATCTTTTCTTTTGTCATTAACTAATTTTCCTTGCTAGGGCTACGATATAGCCTAACTATGAATACTTAATTTTTATAGTTATATTAATTTCTTATTACTATTCCATGTTGAGTATTTATTACTGTTCTTAATGCTTTGAATATCTTGCCAATATATAATTGATTTGATGATCCAAGCGGAGACTGGGAGGAGATGTTTGGTGTTCGCTTCTTGTAACAAATACCATGTCTTGAATGAGTACCCGAAAGGGACTAACATGACTCATGCAGTTTTCTTGCAGGTTCTCATAGAACTTAATGGATTCTTGATTTTCTAAATCCGTTGCTCGAGAGCGAATGAGTTGTTAATTAAAAGTACTTTTGGTTGAGCCCGAGAGGGGATATAGAATGAATTAGCAGAAACCAACTGTCAACATGGATAGTAATTACGGTTAATTGGCTATAAGAATTAAATGGGATTGGTTATGGTGAAAACGGATGCTCTAGTGTCTTATCAAACTTTTTTTTTTCCATCATTAATTAAATTGTTATTTTTTATAATTGTTTTAGTTTAATTAAATCAATCAATCTTTATAATTAACTGTTCAAATAAACCTCTTCATTAATCATAATTGGTAATTAAAAGGAAATTACAGTCTTCGTGGGAACGACACTCTACTTATTTCTATATTACTTGTGCGGATTGTGTGCTTACAATAATTTCACAACAATGGCCAATCAAAAGAATTCAACACTTCGAATAAATTTAAGTAGAGATTATATATCTATCAACACAACTCATTAAATCAAAAACTCAACGTTTAATAAAACAAATAATTAAACTAAGGCATCCTCTTAGCCTTGGCTAAGAGGCCTAGCTAGATATAGTCATTAGATCACAACAGGTAAGCAGAGAAAAATAATATTACATCCTTTGACTGAAGTCGGAATAGAGACCGGCCAATCCTTCGCAATTTCAATCTAAGTATTTCGATGAATATTGTGTAGGTTTGTCAATGTGTGTTATAGCACAGAAAAGAGAGTATTTATAGGCTCTCAAAACCTCCAGGATTAGCAAGTATGAATCCCTCTTTAAATATGATTTGTGTCCTTTTTTTTATTTTTTCTTTTTTTTTTCTTGAGAACTAAGTAATCCTTATTTGAGAAGGAGATTGACTTATTCAACTTTCTAATTTAGACCAAGACACACCCATCCCATTGGGCTCATCTAGAATCTTCTAATAAGCCTTATCTTCATCCTGGAATGCAGATTAAGCCCAATTAATTACTTAGATAAATAGATAACCTGAGTAATTGATCTAATTCTAGCGCCGAAACTCCAACTTTGAACAGTAGTCACACAAAATACGATATCTTCTTCTTCATACTTCATAACCACGCATCGTAAAATTCTATAGAAACTAAACATCCAGGGAATTCCAACCATATAAGGATCGTAACCTAATCCATCCAAAGCAAGTACAAACTATTTCTTAAATTCAAATGATCCACACAGGCAGTTTTTGGGAAAATGTGTATAATACACCAAAGACTGCCTTAAAAATCTCTAAATTAATTCCTTTATTTAATTTTACCTACAAAAGAATAAAACAAGGTAAATAACTAATAAATAAGAGAAACTAAGGAAACAAACTAAGAAAATGAGTATTCAAATGATATATAATTATGAGCTTATCATGGACCAACTTCAATTTGCAATCGTCGATGCGGTTTCGCAAATCCAAATATTGTGGTATACCGCAAATATATTTAATTAAATATTTATAATTAGTTTATATTAACTAACAGTTTTTAGATGAATCTAACGGCTAGGATTTATTATCTTCAACCAATTCTAGCCGTTAGATCGATCTCACTCATCTCATCTCTCTTTCATACTCGATTGATCTCACTTCTCTCTCTCTCAAACCCTTCGCAAAAACCTCCTCAACCGCTCTCAACCTTGTCGCATCTTTCTCTCAGTCAACCAACCTTGCCACCTCTCTCTCTTAATCAACCTCGCCTCCTCTCTTAGTCACTCATCATCTCCGCTCTCAACCTCGTTTACCCTCTCACTATCTCTTTCTGTCTCATTGTAATCTCTCTCAAGTCTCATGTTAGTCTCTCCCTGTCTCGTCACATCCTTCCGGAGAGTCATCTCATCCTCAAGTGACATCGATTTGGAGTTTATTAGTAGACTCTCTGCATTGCAATCTCCTCCTCCTCAAGTAATTTTTTTACCCAACCCTAATTTCTGAAATTGAGGGTTTGAACTTTGAATTAGGGTTTCGATTTTAGGGTTTAATCAAGAAATTTTATTTTATTAATTGATCTATTTAGGGTTTCGATTATTTATTGAGGGTATAGGTTTTAAAATGTTGAAATGAATTGATTAGGGTTTTAAAAACATTGAATTGAATTGATATATTTTAGGGTTTTAAATTGTTGAATTGAATTGATCTGTTTTAGAGTTTTAAATTGTTGAATTGAATTGATCTGTTTAGGGTTAATGTGAATTGATTGGATTTGTTTTAGGGTTTTAAATGTGAATTGAATTAATTCTGTTTTTAAGCTTTGATTTGATTATGTTAGGCTGTTTTTGAGTTGAATTTGATAGGGGTTTGCAATTATTGCAAATTGGAGATGCTGGCAAACCCTTAAAAAAATTGGACAATGGGTTTAAAAACTCACCTAAAGATGAGATGCAAGCTGTCTCCTCTCTATCAACAAAGTGAAGCAAGTCAACCTACCTTGACTTCAGACAAAATGGGTAGTGGATTGGTCCCTTACACATTTAATCGAAAAAAGAGTGAGTTAAAAATTGTGAGGTTTATCATTAAGGATGAGCATCCTTTTAGACTCATTGAGGGTTCAAGGTTTAAGGAAATAATGCTTGAGGTGCAATCTCGGTTGAAGGTACCAAGTAGGAAGAAGGTTGCTGAGGGAGTGTGAGAGTTGTACATGCTTGAAAAGGCAAAGATAATGAGTGTGATTGCTGACCAAAGGGTTAGTATCACAATTGATACTTGGTCATCGATCCAAAACATAAATTACATGGTTGTGACGTGAAGGAAAAATTATGTGTTGGGTATTTCTCAAAACCCATTAGATATAGGAAAATGAATTATCTAGTGTTAACATATCTCATATTAAATTATCAGAAGCAAAATTAAAAAACTAGAAACTCATACAAGTTCTATAAGTCCCAATCTTTTTAGGTTTATAAAAAATTGCACCTTTGACTATTTAATCTACTTTTAAGGAAAGAGATAAACGATGGTTACCCTTGAGCAAATCTTGAACCCTATTAAGGTGTTCAAGTAATGGACTTGATCTCTTGCTTGTTGATACTCCACTATGGCTCTTCTAATAGGTACAAAGGATGTGCACCTCCCCAAAGCTCTTCATCAAGGATGATTGAGCTGAGAGAACAAGAACTTGGGGGAGAAGAGAATGCTGGCCCTCACTCTACCAAGTGGCCGGCCAAGGGGGTCTTGAGAGAGGTGTGATATTTCCTCTCTTCCAAATTTCCAACTTGAAACCCTAAAATAAGATAGTGCTATGGCTTCTACTATATAGACCCATGCTTGTCACACAAGTGGACTTAACTCCACACATGTGCACACCTCCCTTTTAGTGGCCTATTTTTGGGCTATCTAGGTCCTTTTCATTTATCCTTATAATGTGTCACATGTGTCTAAAGTCATATGTTCCATTTCTTCAATGCTTTAAGTCATGTGGGACCGAAACAAAGTTCTTTAACTTTAATTGAATAATTAAACTTTTCTAATTAGTTTGATTAGATTAGTTTAATGAATTAATAAATTAAGTCACTAACTTGTCTAGCAAGTATTGGTCCTAGTCAACCTTTGTTGACCGTGTCAAGTATCGGGTCAACAATTGACTTTTGGCTTTGACAAAGCCACAAAATCTTATTCTTTTCTTCTAATTCTCAATCCACTCCTCGTCGGTGTGCAATCTTATATGTTCTAATTAGTGAGGCCATTGGTAAGTATGACTTCTTCTAAATCGAATATGAATTCTATCCCTCCATACAATTCTCCCTATTAACGAAGGCTGATTATAATTAGTCTTTACATGGCTGTCACAAGCCATGGTTGATACCTAGCAGTATGTCATGGTTACCCAAGCTAAATAGAATTCATTTAGAGAACCTAGTCAGTTTGTGATTGTAATGCAATTCAGTCATTCTCTAAGACAATACTCTATGTCGTATTGTTGGGATACGGTTAACTAGGGTCAAATTGCTAATACGACATGTCTAGGTTATATGATTCACTTGGATGTGATTGCAAACATTACTATTTCAATTCTCATCCTATACTTTGGCCAAAGATTCAAGGAATCATATCTCTAGAGTATTCTCTCTTCTTACTAAGAGTAAAGATTCTTTGTTGTACATGTTAGAAATATGCCCTTAAAACCACCTAATTATGTGATAATTAGAGTTGAGGACATCTTTGATAAAAGACATATTATGTTATCAATGGGCAAGGAACCCACATATGATGAGATTGAATTTTACAAGGAAATGGAAGAGGTTACAACTTGTAAGTAATTAGTTTATTATTTTCATGTTCTTTATGCTTCTTATATATTTTTTGTTATATGCTCATTTTATTTTAATTTTCTTAGTTCATATTTACTAAACTTGTGTTGTTTTATTTGTAGAAGGCCCTACATCACAACCGAGCCCTTCAAATCCACTCTCCACCCACACTAGGGTTCTCTATGTTTTGTAACTTTAATTAAATTTGCATTGCATTTTTCTTTTGGGTTGTAACTAACTTTTAACATTATTTGCTTGGGTTTAAATTTGCTTATTTGGGTTGTGAGTTTATTTGCTTAAATTTGTAAAGTTCAAAATGCTTGGACTTAAACTGCTTCAAAATAAGCTTCAAAACAAGCTTCAAAACTAGGCCTACAAAAGTATGGAAAATATTAGATTTTTTGACCCAAAATGTTGAATTTTAGGGCCAAAACGGCCCAATCGATGGATACCCTTTTTTTTTTGGCACACATCGACTGATTTGCAGTTTCACTGAGTCACAATTAATTGTAAATAGTCAGCCGATTTACGATATCAAAAACTGCAATACTGCAAATAGTCGGGTGGTTTGCCACTTCACTAAAAATTTGTGGTTACCTAACCACACCACCTTTTCGGTGACTGTCTTTCTTTAAAGAAACAAGGACCGATGGCCGTCTTACTTGGCCACTGCAAGTAAGGCCAAAAAGCAAACATAAGTACATAGCCCAGCCAAGTTCATCCTTGAGGAAGGGTTGACTTGGTTTGACTTGTTCTGATTGGTTGTGCGAATTTCATGCATCAACATTTGGTACCGTATGTGGGAACGATTGATAACTAGCTCACTTACATCTTACACATAGGTGAGCATAACCTTTGGTCAATTCCATTTCCTTTTATTGCTGAAGAACATCAAGAACGCATGTTCAATGCTCCCGTGAAGTAGATGCCCCCTTTTGGTCGGCGTAACAAGAATATAAAAGATAGCCGAGCCTCCCCGAAATTGTAGTCATGCATAACCAAATGTCCAAACTCATCGGCACTATCGAAGGCTCCAGGAGATCAATGAGAAGTTATCGGCTCAGTTTCTGAAACATCTAAGGGGCCCCTTCCAAGAGCGAGCAAGTTGAGGGGCCTCAAAACGTAGATGTCATTACCTTCCAAACATCCTAGAGCGGTTATTCAGTAATGGGCACATTCGAGAAGGTGCAATACTGCGACTACTGTGAATTCATTGATTTGAAAAAGCATCAGTTTGAGCGTGTTCAGCCCAAATTCGAGCAGGGGGTGACGAGGGTGATTCCCGTAGTGTGCATGATAATATAATTGCAAAAAGCTACTTTGGGCGAAACTTCCTAGCTGCTTGGGAACATCAACTAGACCTTTCAAAATATCAATGATTGCCTTCTATAGGCACTATAGGCAACTATGAAGTTAGCCGCATCATGATTGATACTGGTAGCTCCATCAATATTTGGTTTAACCAGGCATACGAGGAATGTAAGACCTTTGCAAAGTAATGAAACCAATAGCGATTGGAGGGAATATTGTGGGAATGGTATTGTGTAGAGATTTCTAAAAACACTACAACCAAACTTTGAGAGTATAAATCAACTAGCAAGCTATATCTAATATGAAATCAAAGTAAGAGCGGAAGTATTAAATAAACTAGGGATTCATGCAAGTCTCATTTGGTCCTAATCATTATAAGTCTATGAAAGTGTGCACCAAAGACTCTCTAAATCCTACTTGAGAGAAAGATAAAATGTTCATACCCTTGGAGCGAATCTTGAAACCAAGAATGGTGTTCAAGTAGAGAGAGTGGTCCCTTTGTTGTTGGCTCTCCCTTTGATGTTGATTCTCCACCTTGTAGCTCTCCAAATAGGTCCAAAGATATGCACCTCCCTAAAGCTTTTCACCAAGGATTGAATGGGATGAGAGAATGAGTAGACAACTAATAACTCCACATTTATGCTTATTTTCCATAACTTATTCCTGTGTTTTGTACTAGTTTCCCCTGTAAAATTGGTTGTTTTGATGTGTTTAGTGTGAGTTTTGTAGGAAATCGTCCCTAAGAGTGATTTGGAGTGAAAAAGAGCAATAGCAAAGAAGGCAGAAGTTTGAAATCAGCAACTTGGAAGTCAAGAATGTTCTGTGCAGATCAACCAAATTGTCGGATCACCCGGATCTCATTTGGATTAAAAAAGGAAGATTCCCACATATTGTTGGAAAGCCCTGGATGTCTAGTTTCTAGAACATTTTACAGATTTCTTTTTCCGTGTTCCTAGAGAAAGTTATGGCAGTTTGTGTACTAGTTGTTCTGTGCAGAAAATCAGCATTTAAGTTTCTCTGCTTTGGAAGGAATTGCGTTGGGGGCTTCTAGAAGGATCTTGTGTGGGCTGGTCGACTTTGGGCAAATAATAGAGGCCTAATATCTGTTTTAATTATATTTCTAGCTGATTCTAACTCTCTATGATAGATGGGTTAGGATTGGTTAAGATGGGATGAGGAAGCCTAATATTAATGGGCTTAGGTTTTCTATTAGAAAAAAGAAAGGAGAATAAAAAAAGAGTAGATATAGCAGCCATGGGAATCTAGGAAAAGGAGGTTCCCATAGTTTCCATTGCGATTGACGGTGAACCTAAGGAGCAAGCCAGAAGTCAAAGGGATCTTCTAAGGGTTTTTTCTATCTACTATTCAACGTTGTATTTATGATCTTCAAAACTATGATGATTGAGAATATGGCATCTATGAGTAACTAAATTATTCTCTAGGGATCCGATGTAACCTAACATGATAGTTCTATGTTATTGAGTTAATACTTTATTTTTAATCAATTTATATTCCTTGTTTCATTCATTATTATAATTATAATCTTGATACTTGTAATTGGCCATTATAGGTATTTTGGATTGTCTAAGATAAGGTTGGGCGACGGGTTCATCCCTAATCTTATATACACTATGAATGAATGAGTTGTTGTTGAAGTCGGGGTTCAAGCTAAGACGCTTCTTGGTTCTAGATTGTTCTTTTTGGACATAATGGGTTCTCAATTAATATTTGGCTATGCAGTTCATTAGTTAGATTTAATTGAGGATACTTGGTGACATCGTGGTCGAACAAATCATCATAATAACGAAAGAACGACCCTAGGAATTGAATTGTGACTTTATTCTCTAAATTAACTTGATGCATAGAATAGGATTGTTATGGTGAAGTTGGAGACCTAGTATTCATCCATCTATTTTCAAAACCAATTTTCAGTTTTTATTCTTTTATTTTTTATTTTTTTATCAATTCCGTACAAATCCAAAACAAATACTTTAGTTTCCTACCTTAAATTCCTGTCACTTGGTTAGGTTAATATTCATTGATATTAATTTTTTTTGTCTAGTTTGGTATTTTTATTTTGTTTTTCACAAGGTATTCATATGTTGAACTAATTAATAAACTTTGCAAATCCCCGTGGGTACGATACTCGTCTTGCCATTATACTATCTTAACCGATTCGTATACTTGTGAGATATAAAAATTGTTCATCAACAACAAGTGAAGAGGGTGGTGCTAGCACCCTCACTTAATGTGATAGATTGAAGGGGTTAGGGAGAGAGAGCTTGATGTTTTCTCTCTTCTAATTTCACCAACTTGAAAACCCCAAGGATGATAGAATTCCATAGCTACACACTTAGGCATTCTCCAACCCATAAGGGGCTAAACCCAAATTTTCCACCTCCAACAAGTGACTATTTGGGTTTTGCCCGGACTCAAATTGTTTTTTCTCCCAACCCTCCGGACTCAAATTTTAAGTCTGCAACTTTATTAAATTGTTTAAGATCGGTTTAAGTCTTTTTTTTTTTTTTTGGGAAAACTTTTCTTCATTAATCTTTTTAAATAACATCATAATTTAATTTTTTGAACAATTTGACCTAAAAAAAATTGAGATTCCATACATTTAATTTTATTCCAAAAGTATGAGAATGAAGAAGATGATGTGCTTGAAATGATCTCAAAAGTACGAGAATGGAAGAGATTGATGAAATTGACAAAGGAAAAATAAATTGAGAAATAGAAAAAATATTTTTGGTAGATTAATTGGGAAATGGGTCAGTATTTATAGAGTTTGGAGTGAGCTTTGTGATTGGATCTGATTTGGATTAATTGAAAATATTATTTTGACCGTTGGATTTAAATTTCAACCTTTGGATCTTTTTTTTTTTTACCATTAAAATAGCATAGATTAATCCCCATCGTTGATTTAAGTTATATGTACATACACAAAAATTTAAAAAAACAAACAAACAAACAAACGGCAACATTATTCAAATGTTATCCAACGGCAACTCCGTGGGACAGCCACAAGTGGTGCAAAGAGAAGACAAAAAGCAAGCTGCAACTTTGGAGGTGGGCTCAACATCAGAATCTTTGCACATGAGGCTGTTTGAGATGCAGGTGGGCTCCACAAAAGGAATTGTCACTTTGTCCGATAATCAGCTTGTGGCTTACAATCAATCATTCCACTTGGTTTACAACAAGCATCCATTAACTCTTTGATGGATACGACATTCTTTAGGTGATCTAGGATGTCCCACAAGTTTACCTTTCGAACTATAAAGTTCTAAACTGTATAACAATTTCAATCTCATTACCATTCAATTGGACTTATCAAATATTTTGTTATCCTTGGGGTTACGACGCAAGGAGAGATTTCGATGACTTATCATAAAAGATTTATACTTTATTATCCTTTGTGATAAAGATCATCCATTGAGATATCTTGTAAAGAAAACTCTTTATCTCTTAAGAGGTATCTTGTTTAAGCATTAACCGTTTATAACAATTAAAAGATTGTTGATGCCCTCTAAATGATTTCCCTTTTCTTTGCTTTCTTGAAATCCTAAATCTCTTGGATTTCAGACTTAGTAAAGTCCAACCGTGAGCGATCAACAGGGAATGCCATAGAAAGACAATGGATACCATTCCATTCATTATCTTATACAACTCATGTGATCTTCATTCTAGTTCATAACGTAGATTGTTTGGATTTCTCAATTTCTAGATGCAACTCATAGGTAAGAATGGAACCTTTAAAGAACCACACATTGCTTATCCTATAAATATTATCTTGATTGTGAAATCTAAACCTTTTAGAAATCATTCTTGTATTAGATTTACAATATCTCAATATTCTAAACAATTAATGTAAGAACAGTTTCATACATTCATCTCACAAAGCGTATAGAGATCAAACTTCATATTACCATAATACGAATAGTCATATATAAAGCAAACTAGTGGTTACAAACCATAAAACTATCTTCTAAAACATGAAGATAGCAAGTAAGTTCTTTATACATGCCAAAAACCAAATGAGTTCATAAGTTCTAAAAGATCTCCATAAACAAATAAAAGCTTGCTTGACGATTCCGAATCCTAGCAATCTTCATCTCTATGAGCTTCCTACTTGTTCTCTGTTTGTGCAACAGCATGACCTACAATAGATCATTGTTTGTTAGACTCAAGTAAGGTATAAACATTTGCTTAGAACTTTAGTGACAAATTAAGCTGTACCTTCACCTCGGTTGTCCTTCAGGCTAGCTAAGTAAGCCCGGCAAATCCTTTTCCAGTGTCCATCTTTCCCACAATGGAAACACTGTCCCTTTGCCTTTTTTCCTTCTTCCTATTTCTTCTTGATGCCTTCCTTGGGTTTGAGTTTAGGGTTCCATTTCTTCTTCTTGCTGGCATTGAATTTGCCTTTACCTTTATTACCATGCTTAGCATAAGAAGTTGAACCCTTCTCAAAAACAGCAATGGTCACATTCCCTTCTTCTCTCTTGAAGGTCTTTTTAACAGTCAACACACATGTTCAGCAGCTTTGAGAGATTGTGCTCCATCTTCCCCATGTTGTAGTTCATAACAAACTAGGAGAAGGAATCAGAGAGGGACGCAAAGAATATGTCGGTGGCCAAGTTGCGATCCAGTGGACTGTTAAGACTTTCCAACTGCTCAATGAGTCCTATCATCTTCAATCCATGTTGGTGGACTGGGGCTCCCTTAACTATCCTGGTTTTCAAAAGCTAACATACAGCACTGAAGCGCCTGTTGCATGTGCCTTCTCCATAAAGCTCTTGGAGATGGGATATTATGTCAGCAGCATGCATTATATGCTCATGCTGTTTCTAGAGCTCCTCATTCATTCAAGCCAGAATGTAGCACTTGGCCTGATAGTCATCATCCACGTGCCTGTCATACTTAGTATGTACTTCTTGAGAAACATCTTCAGCATGAGGCTCTATTTCAGGAGCTTGCTCTAGTACGTACACAATCTTCTCGATAGTCATGAATATCTTGAGATTGCGGTACCATGTTGGAAAGTTATGGCCCTCTAGACAATGTTTGTCCAGGAGTTTGGTGAATGCGGATCTATACATATCTACAAATACATATAGCTAAGTGTTAGATTGATTTTAGATTTAACATTGACTCGGGTTTTTAAGTCAAAAAGTAACCCCCACTATTTTTGGCAAATTCTCATATCCCTCAAAATGGAATCTGAGAGTTTTGGTTAAAACTCTTAGGGCATGTTTACGTATCAGTAGTAGAGAAAGTAAGGAATCAGAGAATTTAGGAATCGGGGAACTACTGAATCGATATGGGAAGAATCATTCCCATTAAGCTGTTTACTAAACATATGGAATTAGCACAGGAATGGTGTTGATTCCCATTGTTATTGTTTACTAACTTTCATGAATTAAAATCCAAATTAATTTGATTACTAAAATGCCCTGCACATTTTCACCACAACACATATATAATTCTTGGTGAAGGAGACCAAACTAATCATGCAGCAAACCAGTAAGGCAGTGTAAACATAAGGAATCAATATGCTGAACAAGATGAACAACAAGAGCCCAGTTCAATGATAATGATAATAACACCTTTGTCCAGAGCCAATTTCAAACGAAAAAATAAACTCCAATATATATCTTTCACCTACGTTACTAGTAAACAATCAAATAATAATAGCATGCATAATCTTCATACAATTAAATACATGGAACTTATTGGAACTAAGTTTTTATTTTTTATAAGGTTGGAGCGTCTTGGAACTTCTTGGCGTGAGTTTTTATTTTTTTTAGGGTTTGGGGTGTTTTAGAATTATGGTAAAGTGGTAAGGGTATTTTTGGAAGTTATTAAGAGAAAACAGGAATGGGAATCGTATCGAATACTCCCCCATAGTTGATCTAATACATAGGTTTGAGGGGATGTGATTACAGATTTTGAGGTGAGGTCCACATATTTTTTTATTCTTGATTGCAAGTAAATGCAGGGGAAGTCAGGAATGGAAATCATTCCCTTTCCTCTCATACCTATTACTGATACATAAACATGCTCTTAGTGGGATGGGATGCTCCCTATTATCCGGATCACCGCACCATAATAGGATCTAAGGATACTTCAGACAATAAAGAGAAGGCACGCTTGCTTCTTCACATCTTGATGTGATTACCCATTTCATTCGGTCTCTAGCAAATGTGCACCCCCGAATGTTATCGTGAAGTCCCATTGTACTAGTTAAGTCTTAGCTCACCATGCTTGCTTAGTATAGGAATCAAACATGAAATCTCATCATATTAGAATGTTGGCATATACTTGTTCCTACCTTTGCAACATCAAATGCATGAAATGGATCCCTCCTAAACATGCGTTGTTGCTGTCAACTTCCCCATGTCTGAGGTAAGCCTTCACAAGTGTCATGCTCTTTTGAAATCCATCATGGTGGAAGGCCACGCAAAGGAGATCAAGAATGCCTTTCGTTTATCGACTTAATGTTATCAATCGATTGAGGGAGTTTTGAGTCTCATCTTTTATCTTGTTTAAATACTTTAATCGTTTTGACAACATATTGTTCTAGGACAACTATTACTCCATTTAAACATATTAATAATTACACTGTACTCCCACTATTTAGTTTCAAAAACTCAAATCAATTTCATAAAACTATTTTATTTTGAAATGTGTTACTATTAACGAAATACCTTTTGCATTTCTTAAGTATGGTTAAATAGTTGTTTATAGGCTCATGGATGATTATGTTATTTTCATTTTTGATTCAACATCGAGCCAAGATGTTGAATCTAGGTCTTTAGAGGGTGATTGATTTTATTACCCATTTTAACTTCTTTAAAACATTTGTGGTTGATGGGATGGACCCAAGACTATTCTCAAAGTCCCTAACCAATCTTTTTTCTCCTTTGTCTCCTTCTTGGGCTCCCTTCTTCCTAATCTCTATAGAAGACTCAAGACCCAATGGACCTTGAGGGAATTGTGTTTGGAGGGAGATAGAAATTACATAAGAGAATGAGAGAGGAGAAGGATGCAAGCTTCTATTTAATTTACAAACCAAATGCTAATTTAAGCAACCTCAAAAAAATAAAATTAGTCACAATCCATCCATTCAATCAAATCCATTTATCTAATGAATTAATGGCCAATCACATAGCTCAATTTGGTTTTTAGGGCTTTAAGTCCATAATCATCCTTATTCCAATCATTTAATCAAATTAAACAATAAAGGATATGATACATTAAACAATTGAGACTTTAGAACCTATGGGCTTATTTCCAGTGGAAAATTTAAATCAAACATAAAATTTTAATGTTTCACTAGAAGACAAAACAGTTTTGTTTTTAGTGTATTAGGGCAAAAATTGCAATTTCAAAAGTTATGGGCCAAAATCGAAAATACTATATTTTAAATTTGGACCCAACATTTTTGTGTAATTGCATGAAGACCCAAAATGGGTCTCATCTTTGTGGCTGCCAAAATTTCAAGGGGGAGGGGAGGTTTTGTGTGCGTGGTCCCATTTGTCATGACATTCCAAATTGTACCCATAAAACATTTTTATTCTCATGGCCAATTTCAAAAGATGAAATGGTAATGGGAGACACAAGGTACAACCCTATGGCCCTTGTCATAAAATGTTTTTGACTAACATGTAACCATCATATCTCATACAATTCCATGAATCAAAAGGCAATATTCTCTAGGGATCAACAAGAACTTTTCATGAAAATCTCAAGAACATAAAGAACATTCTTATTCTTTCAAAACCTTTTTATAAAATCATATAAAATCCTAAAATCTTGGAAAAATCATATTTGTGTTTAGAATTTCAAGACCAACACAACAATGTATATTAGATAAGCATGAAAACACATAAGAACAAAAACCCAAAGATGCCACCAACCCTTTTTGTCCATTTTGAAAAATCTCTTTCATGCAACATCTAAAATCCAAGTATCAAGTATACATGTGAATCAATCATGAAAGATACGACGTGTTATAACATTTATAACCATGAAACTAAGCCCAAATTCTTTCTGAAACTCAAAAAGGTGCACCTTTTCATAAGCCTTGGCTCTTGATACCACTTGAAGGGAATATTGTGGGAATGGTGTTGTGTAGAGATTTCTAAAAACTCTACAACCAAACTTTGAGAGTATAAATCACCTAGCAAGCCAGATCTAACAGGAAGTCAAAGTAAGAGCGGAAGCATTAAATAAACTAGGGATTAATGCAAGTCTCATTTGGTCCCAATCTTTATAAGTCTATAAAAGTGTGCACCAAAGACTCTCTAAATCCTATTTGAGGGAAAGATAAGATGTTCATACTCATGGAGCGAATCTTGGAACCAAGAATGTTGTTAGCACCCTCACTTGATGTGACAGATTGAAGGGGTTAGGGAGAGAGACCTTGATGTTTTCACTCGTCCAATTTCACCAACTTGAAAACCCTAGCATGATAGGATTCCATAGCTACACACTTATACGATCAAAAATGGCCCCAAACCCTAGTGTAGCAACACCCCTCTGGCCCTGCCCCCCTCTTTGTGTGTCATCTTTTGCTATCTTGGTCCAACACATTAATCCTATAATGTGTCACATATGTGCCTAAGTCCATATGGTCAAATCCCTTTTGAATTTCCAAGTCATATGGGACCTTTAATTAAAGTTTCATAACTTTAATTGAATAATCAAATTAATCTAACCAATTTAATTATTCTAGTGACTTGACTAATTCAATCACTCACTTGTCTAACGAGTGTTGGTCCCTGTCATCCTTAGTTGACCGTGTCAAGTGTCGGGTCAACCGTTTGACCTTTGACCTTTGACTTTCACATTAACTTTGACCAAGTCGCAAAATCATTCATTCTCTTCATAATTTCCCAATCGATCATTCTCTAATTCAACACTATGTCATATTCTCGGGATATGGTAAACTTGTGTCAAAATCCCTAATATGACATCTCTACATTATATGATTCAATTTGATGAAATTGCAAACGTTCTTGTTTCAATTTACATCTAATACTTTGGTCAAAGATTCACGAATCATATCTTTAGAATATTCTCTCTTCTTACTAAGAGCAGAGACTCTTTGTTGTACATTCACCTATCTCTGCGTACACGCTGAGAATCCTGAGGAACACCTTTAAGTCACATCATTTTGATATGACAGTATAGTGCTCTCAAAAAGAAACAACATATACACAAGACAACTGTGATGTCTCAGGTGTAAGGATTAATTTGCATTATCACAACTTAGAATTCTTTGTTTGACACTTGTGAGTAAGACTTCTATACAAGAATTTTAGAGTTGATCGCGTTCAGTGGACTCCATATTCTATAGAGCACCTACAAATCTGTCTCAGTGTCTCTACACAAATGACTTGAAACTAGTCATCCTCCCAATTGAGCAGACGTAATGTGTACCAGTCTTTGTAGGTCACCATTGTCTAATTGGAGATCCTATCACGAGGAACATTTTAGGATACGATATTTATATGTATGGAAAGGTCTTGTATATCTAACTCCTTTAGACCACTTTCTATTTATATCTTAATCCATGTGCACAACAATCTAGATTGAGTTCAGAGTCATGCATTGCCTGACTACATACGATGTCATCTTAGGGTGAGTAGCTATATGAGGGTTAGGCGGCAATTTTGGAACGAAGCCTATTGATGAAAATACCAACACCAAATGGCATCATCACGGTCAAGGGTAACCAGAAACTCTCAAGGGAATGTTATGTCATGTTATGTCGTACAACTGACAAAACCATAAAGAGATTTGCACCATCTCTAAATTTGGGGACACCCTATCCAGAATATATGATCCTTGAATCGACCATGCTCGTGTTCGGTCGCGAACGGCCAAAGACCTCAAAAAAATTCCTATATGCGAAGAACACCCAAACAAGATGGTGCATATTAGAGTCAGATTGGCACCAAAGGTGGGCATGATTCCCTTTCTGAAAGCAAACGTCAAGTTCTTTGCATGGTCATATGTATGCCTGATGTGCTCCCCGAAGGGAAAACTTATTGTAGATAAATAAATAAACTAGATTAGATCAATAAACTAGATTAGATCAATCTAAATATTGTTAAAATATCCACCGAGTACCAAACTACATTA
This sequence comes from Prunus dulcis, assembly GCF_902201215.1. Classification (NCBI taxonomy): domain Eukaryota; kingdom Viridiplantae; phylum Streptophyta; class Magnoliopsida; order Rosales; family Rosaceae; genus Prunus; species Prunus dulcis. Next base: position 39,616 of record NW_023010132.1, read on the forward strand.
AATGTATATTTGATCATTGTTGTATGAACCACATTCAGAAATAAGCAGAATAATCAAAATACTTGTGGATCACTCAGCAAGAGAAAAGTTTAAAGATCCAGTAGCTAAGTAGAAATGCCTTGGGTTACTCAGCACATGCTCACTAGACTGATTATACATAATCTGTTGTCTACTTTTGAATTCAAAACATCTATAAAACAAATGGAATGAGAGCCTTGACATTTTTGGGAAAATGATCAAACTTGGAAAGATACCATCTTCTCGTAGCACGGCTCCTTCCAATCAAGTATAAAGCTGACCCTATGGTGAACGAGAATGCATAGAGAGTTTGAGAAATAAGAGAAATCCCCACAAATCCTACGATTTCAAAAAGATAGTGGGGGCATATCACGAGTCCAAACAAACCGCCTTTGGGAATCTTATAATCCTTGTCACCCTTTGACCGAATTTTAGAAAGAAGGTAGTGATGATAGAAATTGCCAGAGATCCCTATTAGAAACAGCAGACATCCAAGGTACTTCAAATCAACTGATGGCTCCGGAAACCCTTGCGCTAAGTATTGAGCGTAAGTCACAGTTGTGGTAGACAGAAAATAACTGAGAGAGATGGCCAACACAACATCAAGATTCATCTCTCCACTATAGTTGTGAACAAACAGAACCTATGAAAAATGGAAAAACATATTTTCGAATGAGAAGCATCAGAAAAATTAACTAAATTCTGAGTTTGAATCATAGAGTAACTGTTGTTTGCATGTAGTTGCTTAAACCTCCCCCATTGAAATGTTCTTGTTTTCTATCTTACTTATTTATTTGAATTAAAACACATAAAAGTAAATCTCTAACATGAAAATGGATATAAAGGAAAAGCCCACCAGCTTAGCAGTTTACATATGCTCAGTAAGAGGTTTTAGAATTTGAATAGTCAAGTGATTAAACTTGTGGAAAGGCTCAGTAAGCAAAATCACTAGTTGGTATAACCAGATAGTAAATAGATGGCAACTAGTTCCAATTTGAAGATCACTGAAGAATGCATACTCAAGAAATCAGAGAAAAGATGAGGGTTGAGTCGTACCTCAAAAATCCTTTTGAAAAAATGAATGGTTAGGGCTAAACAAAGCAATAAGATTCTGATATTCTCTTGAGGATAAAGCAAAAATGATGCGACACCAGCGAGAAATGCAGGATTATAAGCTATTAGCATGCCTGTTCTACTAGATAGTTTAATTTTCTTTGCAGCAGAGGTTTTAGAACCGGAATTCAAGAACTTCGAATAGTGTAAGTGCTTTCCCCTCAGCTCCGAAAGCCCAAGACTAGCGGATGATGTGAAGCTAATCACTGTCATTGCTGTGACGAAAAGAGAAGGAGGTGGTGGGAAAATATACGTCAACATTGTGATTTCTCTCCCTAGATTTCTGTAACGAGCACAGACAAATACGTTGTTAGGAAATATAAATGCCAGCAGATAAACACTTTCCTCTCCTTTTGTGAATTAAATTTTGGGCTTATAGAAAATCAATATCTGATGAATAAGCTGATAAAATAGTAAATTCTTTATGAAGGTATGAGATTTATCAATTCTCATCACATCTACAATATTAGAATTAGAAGAAGAAAACAAATTTCAAGGTATATAAAAACATTGTAAGAAGTATTATGTAAAGCAGGACACTCCTATGTCTATTGTTGGTATCACTTATGAAGGATGAGTAGCAAAATATTTGTGAGGAAGCAACCTCTACCAAAGAAAAAAAAAGAAAGAAGACAGAACGCACATCCTCTGATTTCATTTTATTTTTTGGTCTGAAAAGGCACATCCTCTGATTAATACTATATTATTAATATAATTTCTAACACAACTAAACTCGACCTCCATTTACACCATAATATAATTGAACTTGATAACAATTCTAATTAATGACCAAGACAACGCTATCACTAAAACCTGTCCAAAACTACAGCTCGACCTCCAAATATTCCCAACAACAAACCCACCCACCATTACATTATATATCCCTGCATCAACCAACTGAATACAACGTCCAATTTCAATACAAATGTGTAAAAGAGTTCGTAACTTGGAAAGCATACCTCCAAAGATCTTCCAAACAGCAGCTCCCAACACAATAAATGAAAAACCAAAACCGAGAAACCAAAAAGCAAGAAGAAAAATATCGAATACTTTTTTTTGCGGTTACAAAAATATATTTGAATTTACAGGAGAGCAGTTATAACTAAATAAGAGCTATGCATCATGTAATCTATCACCATATAACTCCTTGAAAGGATAGGCCGTAACCATTGAAGTTTCTAAACTTTACACTTCAGTTCAAAATAAAAGTTTTATGTTAAAAGGTAAATGGGAACAAAGAAATAAAAAGGCAAGGGAGAGAGAGAGAGAGAGAGAGAGAGAGAGAGGCTACAGTTCAAAATATTACAGTTTACTCTTTTTTCACATCAGTTTCTACAGGAGCTCCAATATTGAAATCCGATTCAGAACTGAACACTTAATCCAAGACGTGCAGAGATCGAGCTTGAAACAATGAATATTTAAATAAATCGAGAAAAATAGTTAACGATATCAATTTTTCTGAATTTAAACGAAAATAATGTGCCGTATAAATCAAGAATTGAAGACAATGAGGCCTCTAACCACATGAATGCAGTAGGGAACATGATTCTAAACTATAAGAAAACTCGTAATCAACATTGGGTGTCAGGGCTTTAGAGAATCGCACCTTGGGACTGTCACTGAGCATTCAACTTTGAAGTAATAGGGCTCGAGCAATAGTCTTCTAGCGAACAAGGAGCTGAGCTCTTGAATGGTCCAGTGAGAGAGAATCCTAAAATTGAGAGAGGAAGAGGGAGAGCGAAAGCGAGAGAGAAGTGATGAAAATGTTCTGGTCTGAAGGAAAAATAAAATGAGCCCTCCGTTTTGGAGGTGGAAAAATAACACGGAATTTAGGAGGAGAATTTGATAATTTTCTTGTTTAGCAATTTAAGCACGGAATTTATTAAATGACATGCGAAAAAAATTGTAAAAATTGAGGCATTAAATTCTCGAGTTTAATTTCCACTAAAATAGGCTTCATTTCACAATTTTCATATTGCCATTTACAAAATTCGACATATATAAATTCAAATACTAAGGGGGTGTATTCAATTGATATTTTAATAGATTGTAATTACATGATTTTAATGTAATAGATTTTAGCCGGATTTGTAATTATATGATTTTACTATATTGCAATTACATGATTTTACTTATGATTTTAATTCACTTAGGATTTTGCTTATGATTTTAATATATTGCAATTACATGATTTTAGTTATATTTATATACAAGCTTGAACTCTATCACCCATCATCATTCACCTAATACATAACCTGAAGGAATATACCCAATTTTTAGGGTTAATATAAAGATGGTGGCACAGTAACAAGAAAAGGTTAGTCCAGAGAGAATACACCGACATCAACAATGTAACTCCCAACGTAGCCACACATGGCCAGAATGAAAACATTAAATACTGAGAGTCTAGACATAACATGCAACAACACCACTCATCACCTGAGCACTCAACTACAAATGCAAAACTACCATTAACTCTCACAAGCAAAATAATACAACAGAAAACTGCAACTACAATGAAGAACAAATCCGCACAGCTAACTTATCGACTCCAAGAACCACGAAAGTTCTAGCAAGGCCATCCAAGTCGACCAAACCAATTGACTGTCCCCGTTAATGTATGGATCCAGTATAGATCTAAGGAACACCCAAATTTGCAAAATAAAAGAAGAAAAAAAAAAAACAACCAAGTCCAAGCCAAAGAACCCACCACACAGCTTCAGCCACTACCTCAAATCGAACATTGGTGGGCATGATACCCCACTGTCTCAGATACCCAAATCACCTTCTTCGTCTTCTTCCATAGGAGGTTCACTTTTTTCTCTATGTTCCACAAAGTAATTGAATAATTATTCTTATTTCTTATTGTTGTTTTCATTCAAGTAATAATCAAGGTTCTGACGGG
>NW_023010133.1:0-43635 GCF_902201215.1 Prunus dulcis
CCAATCCGAAAGTTCTAAACAATCCTAGAGGCACCGAAACAACATAATTGAATTTGGAACCGATCAAAAGGTCCAAACCTATCGAACCTGGATATCGCATAATAGGCACAATATCCCTTTGATAGTCAAACGACAACCAATTTCAAATCCGAGCATACAGTCGTGCTCAGGATGACATGGGGAGTGTTTTAGAACGTAATGGGCTGACACACAATGGCCCAAGCACCACCGCCCACCGCCAGTATTGGTGGGCGTCTTGGAAGAATTTCAGAATTGAAAAATTCTAAAAACTCCCTACAATACCTATACCAATGGATCAAGCATAACTAGAGCATCTTTCATAATTGCACCAACCTTCAATTTGGCCCGCTCTCTCGAACTCCCAAAATTAACCTAAACCAATTTCATAAATAGGTAGAGCACGAAAATTAGGTGAAGTTTCATACCTCATTCGTCAGATTCCATGGCTGGAGTTGCCGAAAATGGCATCGAAAACCACCGACACTTGTAGTCGTTCCAGTCCAAAATCCTTGCGTTTTTAAGCTGTGAAAGGGCTAGGTTAGCTAGTGGACGTCGATATGAAACTTTTAGGACCAATTTCGTCGGAAAAGGTCGCTGGACAACAAAGAAATCACCGGCCAAAATTTTGGCCTGTTTTGTGTGACAGGGAGAGAGAGAGAGAGAGAGAGTTCTCGGAAAAAATGAATCTGATTTCCTAATTAAATTAGAACTTCGCGATATTTATAGTTATGCCACTGCACTTCCATAAATCATAACTTCTTTGTTTTAACTTCGAATTGAACCTGCAGCGTTTCTACAAACTCGTATTCACGAGCTCTATGTAGCAGTTCTACTCAATTCCCCAAATTCCTTTCGGAACAAAAAGTGACTAAAGTACCCCTACTCTCAAGCTGTTACATTGTAGTTTTTTGTTTCCTACAATTTTATACAACGTTTTTAACTAGAAAACCAATTATAATGCTTTATTAACGAATACATAAAATAAAAAATGATTTCTTTCAAAAAACTTGAAGATTCAATAGTTATTTCATAGTCAACCAATCTTTATTCTATTACATACAAACTTCCAACCTATAATTAGAAATAAATGATTTCACTAATTCTACTAATTTGATCTAAACTTCATCAATTTGTTCTTGGTTGACTTAGCTCTGCCTTCTTGCACATTTTCCTAGATGTTGTATTTTCTTCCCCTGTAACAATATCAGCAACATCAGGTCCTTCTACAAGACTTGCAAAATTAACATCAAACTCCACAAACACAAAATTTATCAAAATATACTTCATTAATTTTAATCACTTGCAAAAGGATTACTATCTCACCACAAAATAAACGCCATAAACACAAACTGAATAAACCAAAGGAACAAACTTAGCTGACTTCTATAATTATTATAAGACTGTCATGTTACTAAAGTGATTAATCAAATCAGGGAACCAGGTTTTAACTATAGGTATCTCCAATTCTCCAACCCAAGCAATATAGGATAGAGACTAAGAGTATCCGAGATACATCCTTAAATTACCAAATAAATCATTACATCTTTGTGCTATTTGGGATTTCATTACAGTTCCAAATCCTATGCTTCAGCCAGACTTAATATTTCTCATCCCTAAAACCTAGACACATGCTTTAAACGATTAACTTATCAGAGATAATTTTCCAGCTCACTCCACATACACACATTGAATGTCTAGGAGTTGTATTATTTACCGTTTACCTTTAAGAAATTTTCTTTAAATGTTCAACCCATTGCTAGGTGATGGAACATCATTTTATAAGTACCTTCCTTTCAGTTATGGCCAAAAAAGGTACTTTCATTTCAGTTTAAATTTCTCATTAAACAAAAACTACTCCAACCTTTTTTTTTTTAGAAGAAAGAAAATTTTATTGCATAAGACAAGAAAAAACATAGGTAGATACGATGGCCATAGCAGAAAAACTAAAACTGAAACAGAAAATAACAGCATCAACTAAGCAGACCCCTGAAAATTACTCCAACAATGATAAGCAACACATGTAAGTCAAACGTATTTAAGTAAAGGAAAACAAACAAAAGTATCAAAGGAATATCTCTATACACAGAGAGTACACCAAGAAAAATGAACGCATGTTATGCAGTTACAATGTAATGACATTTAAAACGTTTCTAACCTTACCAAAATTTATTTTTTGGGAGTCACTTTATTAGATCTTAACACCAATGAAGTGGATAAATCTATAAAGTATTAAACGAATAAAAGAATTTGACGGAGTTGGGATACCTTTAAGAGACTTTGAAGGGCAGCTCTCATCTCAGTCCTTACATTATATTGGGTTTTCATTTTTTCATGTGTAGAGTCAATTGCTGCACGAACACGATTTGATGCATCAGGCCCTAGCTTTGGTTTTGCTGATTTAATCTTCATGGTTGGTTTTGAATACACATCTAGAACTAATTTGTAGATGCAATTAAGTTAGTACTAACAATTTCAAGTCCTTAACTAAACTGCAACTATATCCTCCTGAGAGAGAGAGAGAGAGAGAGAGAGAGAGAGAGAGAGAGAGAGAGAGAGAGAGAGAGAGAGAGAGCATGTCACCACAAAAGAAAGTACGTTGTCAACTCCACAAACTTATTCAAAGCATTTGGTAATCAGCAGTAGTATTACACCATTCTAAGTAAACTTAATACTTGTGCCTATATTTGACCCACTGTGTCGGCTACTAGTAACAATTAGAACTCAAAATATCCTACATAAGATAAGCCGTACAATCTTTAATATTGTTGTGCATATTTTGATGATAACAAATTGTTCCTTATTTATCTAATGTATTTCAAGTCTGAAAGTTGTAAGGAGCAGGTATTCTCAAACGGATCAAAAATACTGTACACACTGGTAGACTTTTAGAGCATTGAAGCAAAAAGCCGATACTCAAGCATATATTTCTTCAACAAGGAAGAGTTAGGTTATTCTTGTAAAACTCTTTATGAATTGAACATTTAAGGCTCTTTACCTAGATTGACCTTAGGTTCCTTCATGCATTCATATCATACATGCAAAAATATTTTATCAAAATTTTGGCTAAGTATGAAAAATGATTTTTCAAAATAATCATTTTTTCAAGATAATTTGTGGTGGCTTTTATTCCCTACATATGAAATAAGAAAACATGATTTTATGAGATTTTTATATGAAGTATTGTTTGGCCTAAATTCTACACACTCAGCCCAAGAGCTACTGCCCGTGAAATGATAAATTCAGATTGCGTTTAAATTATTTGGGCTTGAAATTTCCACTCCAACCCTGAGTTTAATGGCCCACGACACTATACAAATTTGGGCATCGAAAATTGAAGAAGATCCCAAGGTTCGGAGGAGGCCCAGCCCATGTGTTTTGTTCAACCCACAATCCCAAGTTCAACTTGGTCTTGGTGTTGATGTGATTGGATAAAGATAGCAGGCCAAAGCCAAGAAAGCCCAAGCCAATTTTCCACTATTCAGGGCCGAAATTTGCACACCCAGCCTAGAATTGGAGAAGCCCAGATTATTTTTGGCAGTTATCATGGTTTACTCAGGGGTAAAATTCATTTACCACTCTGCGTAAATCAAATTAACATACCCCAGCTGCCAATTAAAGAGATACCCAGCTTCAATCTTGAAGAACCTCCAAAAAAGCTCAAGACCCAATCCCCACCGTCCATCTCCAGACAAGCAGACAGGAAAGAGAGTCTCTCTCTCTCGACTTCAACAAAACCCATGTGAATTCAGCTCTACAGCTCAAAAGGCAGAAGAATTCCAGGAAAAAAGGTGGGAATGGGCAGAAAGTGAAGTCAAAGAGGATTAATCATCATGACAATGGGCAAAAATACCACCAAGGGCCGACAATGCAAGCTGGGCTGGCAACAGTTTGTTGATGCTCAAAATGGCCCGGCCAATATTGAGTCCAACTTAGTGATTAGATGTGCTAGGTCTTCAGCAAGGAAGAGGGCTGAGGCCCTTGGTGAAATAGGTTGGTGAGAAAACTGCAGAAGATAAAGTGGGAGAAGCAATCGTTAAGCTTCGGACTTTGTGCAAGTCAGTTACAGGTAGTAATTCTGGCAGAGTAACAGTAAAAGTGGGAGAATAGTTACCCTTTTTACCTGGGTACTGTTCTCTATTTATAGGGAAGTGAAAGTGGGAGCTTTGCACAAAGTTCCAATGTGGGACTTTGTGCAAGTCGTTGTGGTGGCGACATGTGTCCTGGGATTAGGTTTGGCAGCTGGGAGCTTCGGCAGGTGTCTGACACCTCGGAAGTGTGCCTTCCTTCGGCAGGGGAGAAGGCGTGGCTGCCTTGGTGCTAGTCGCTTTGATGCTGGGTCTGCTCGGTTCATTATGGTGTAAACAGTAGTCCCCCAAGTTCGCGGTCGAGAAGTAACTTCTGGGTTGGGAACTTGTGAGTTTCTTGTAATTTTAACCGAGCATTCCAGCTTCGTTGGGAGTCGTAGGGCACTCCCTAGTCCCCCAAGTTGGCAAGCTAGGAGTTGCGTCAACACATGGTAGCTGGGTACCTGGGTACTTGGGCATGTTGCAGATAAGATGGGAGCTGGGTCCGTAGGGGAGCCAGACCTTCGAGGGAGCCGGGTCTTGTGAAAAATTTGGACTCTCCACAATTTGTCCATGGCCCTTGTCGTTCGGTCAAGGGTCTAGCTCCTCCTCCTCTTTTTTTTTTTTTTTGAATGGCCGGGCCTTCGAGGGAGCCGGGTCGAGTGAAAATTTTGGACTCTCCACAATTTGTCCATGGCCCTTGCCGTTCGGTAAGGGTCTAGCTCCTCCTCCTCACAGAAGGTAATGGGGGCCCAGCCAGACCTGTGGGTCTTCGGCAAGCGTCCCTGCTCGGTGCTGAAGACCTGGTGCGCATAGGTGGAGCGGACATAATGTTTGATGGAGTTGTTGGAGGTGCCAGCCAGGGTAGGACCTCCGCGGATGGTGGAGATCATGTTGATTTGTCGTTGGTGAGGATTAGGCGGGGGTGGTATGTTGCGCACATAGTTGTCCAGCTTCCCCTCCCGGATGAGCCCTTCAATTATGTTCCTCAACGCAACACAAGACTCGGTGTCATGGCCGCTGAATTGATGAAAGCGGCAGAAGACCCCCGTGTTTGGCATAGGCTTGTTGGATGGTCTCCTAGGGGGTGGCTTGGGGATGATGGGGGCTTCACGCACCAGGACGTTCTCATAGGTGGTGTTGAGGGTAGTAAAAACCTCGAACCTGGGCCTGGGTGTGAAGGGAAGAGGGGCCCGATCACCAGTCTTAGGAGGGTTGCAGCCGCTAGAGTGGTGGTTGCCATGTCTGCCACGTTTGTTATTGCCGAAGGGATGCTGGTAGCTATCCTTCCGTTTATGTTGTTGGTTGTCCTGGGCACTCGGGGTAGGGGTAGAATGCTGAGGTGGGGCTGGGGCGGGTGTTGAAGCAGGTGGAGGGTCGGCGAAAGTGTTGCGCGCCAGGTTGGCTGGGCCATTCTTGGAATTGAAGTATTCAGCCTTAGCATGGATCGCCGCCTGCTTCCTTAGCTCTGTATATGTGTTCCAACTGTTGCTATGAACCAGGTAGCGGAAGTTGGACTCGCGAAGGCCGCTCTTAAAAGCGCCGAAGGGAGCGCGGTCGTCAGTGTCTGGGCAGCGGGAGTATTCGTGACTGAACCGAGCTGCATATTCCCGAAGGGGTTCGTCCTCAGCCTGCCGAAGCATATACAAGTCGTCGGCAGAGTATAGGCGATCAGTCTGGATCATAAAATGATCCAGGAACGTCTGCTTGAGACTATCGAAGGAGTTGATGGTGCGGGTGTGGAGCCTATAGAACCAATTCAGGGCCGCGCCGCTGAGGGTGGAAGGGAAGAGGAGGCACATGCCTTCATCAGTGAGGCCTTTGCACCCAAGGGCAGACTGGAAGGAGTGGATGTTGGTGAGAGGGTCCTCCGTGCCAGTGTAGAAAGCAATGCGGAGTGGCTGGATATCTTTCTCCTGGTGGTAGTGGAGGTTACGCTCGGTAAAGGGCCCTGGTCGTGGTTTTGCCCAGAGGGGTTGATGGCTGCGATGTTGTTCGCTCTCCATGCGCCGGACCTTTTTGAAGAGGAGCCTCATGGCCGGGTCGGCATGAGGAAGAGTTTCAGGTGCCAAAGGTCTGGGGATGGGGCAAACAGGGGCTGGGGAATGCTCCCAATCTTCCAGCGTCTCGGTGTGGTAAGTTGGCCAGGTCTCTGAATTATAGAATTCCCAGCTATCCGAGTCCCCGACACCTTCTCCGTTGGGTACGCGGACGGGGGCTGGCGAAGGGCCCAGGTGTGTCACCCGTGGGTCCTCAAGGTGGACAGGGATAGGGATCGGTCCTGGCTCACGGTCCGAGATGTGATCCTTGCAATCTTGGTAGATCCTGACTGGCTCATGGGGCCGGTCCTTCGGTAGGGGAACGCAAAGGAGTCGTGATGGTTAGCTCCGGATGAAGGTGGTCTTTACCCTTGCGGAGCCTCGATTGGGCCGGGGCGCTGTGGCTGGAATGTGCTGGCTAGTTTGGCTGAGTATGCCCAACGTTCTGGCTAGAAAGTCCTCTCTTGGTTCTGCTTTAGAGCACGATAGTCGTGCTCTAGCTCAGCATTCCGACATTTTAGTAATACTATCGCGGAGGCGCTCCACTTCTGCCTGGAAAGTGGCATCTCCCGGAGATTTCCTTCGGGAAGTACCCTCGCGGGGGGTATGGTGCTGGGTATCGCGGCTATCCTCGGTCGGCATAGCAGAGTGTGGGGTGAATAGGAGGCGACGGGGCCTGATGGGTGAAGGAGCCAGCTGGGCTGATAGAGAAAGAGGGGATTCAAGTGTCGGATTCCCACAGACGGCGCCAAACTGTTGATGCTCAAAATGGCCCGGCCAATATTGAGTCCAACTTAGTGATTAAGTGTACTGGGTCTTCAGCAGGGAAGAGGGCTGAGACCCTTGGTGAAATAGGTTGGCGAGGAACCTGCAGAAGATAAAGTAGGAGAAGCGATCGTTAAGCTTCGGACACCGGTGTGGTGCCGGCCGAAGGTTCTCCGATGCCTAAGTCAGTTACAGGTAGTAATTCTGGCAGAGTAACAGTAAAAGTGGGAGAATAGTTACCCTTTTTACTTGGGTACTGTTCCCTATTTATAGGGAAGTGAAAGTGGGAGCTTTGCACAAAGTTCCAATGTGGGACTTTGTGCAAGTCGTTGTGGTGGCGGCACGTGTCCTGGGATTAGGTTTGGCAGCTGGGAGCTTCGGCAAGTGTCCGACACCTCGGAAGTGTGCCTTCCTTCGGCAGGGGAGAAGGCGTGGCTGCCTTGGTGCTAGTCGCTTTGATGCTGGGTCTGCTCGGTTCATTATGGTGTAAACATAGTTAAAAGAATTTTACAAGAATTCCTAGATATCAGGGGAGAGAGTGCTTCGAACCGTGCCTATAAATACAGAAAGAGATGACATTCATAGGGACAGCGAATCAATCAAAAAACACACACCAATCAATCTCTCAACAAAACTCAATCTCTTTCAGTCAAAACTGATAGAAGCCAAAGATCATTCGATCTCTCCTAACTCAGCAAAAATCAAGCTATTTAGCTTGTAAAATCATTCAGCTTACAACAAAGCAGGTGAAACCCAGGTTTCAAACTCTAAAATCCAGCACAGGAAGACAGCTCATCAACTAAGAAAAGACCACTCTCATTGCAAGTCCAGTTCAATTCTGGAAATCAAGCAGAATTCAACTTTCTGTTATTGTAAATTTGGCTCAGCTTAGGTTAATTCAAGCAACAGTCAGGTTTTTCACAATATGAAAACCTTAACAAATTTTCAGGGATGATCCAGGTGCTCAAAACTGTGATAACAGTCGTCATTTTGACTTATAGTCAACCAAAACATTGGTATCGATTTCCAGCTGACCCACAACAGTTGAAGATATTGACGAGCAATTCTAGTATATATCTTTTCAGTCCAGCCCAGCCGTTACCACAGGAAGATTTTCTGTCGAGTGCATAGCCATAGAAAATAACCCTCTATTAAAACTAAGGCTTTTTGGAAATTCTCTCTCTGGACAAGCCTTCACCTGGTATACCAGGTTACCAGCCAATTCTGTTCAAATTTGGGAACAGATGGAAAACGTCTTCCATGACTACTATTTCAGGATCCAGCCAGAAGTCATCATCAGTGATCTTGCTGTCCTTAAACAGAGTGAAGATGAGTTTGCTCAAGACTTCATAACCAGGTTCAGAAAGCTCAAAATGAAATGCCGGATCCCTATGGAAGAAAGGTACTTCATTCAAATGGCTCAAATCGCCCTTAAAATCTCTCTGAGAAAGAGATTTGATGGGATGCTGTTTAGAGATCTGGCAGAACTGGCAGACAAAGCATCTAAATACGAGAAGCTGCTCAGGGAAGAACAATAGAAGAGGAACTCTTCCAAAGGCACATATACAAAACCCCTTCTTCTTCAATATATCTGGTTGAGGTAGAATTAGAAGAAGACATAGAAGGCTGGGAGGAAAGGGAAATTGTAGTGGCAGAAATGGCAAAGTTGAAACATCCCATCAGTTGCAAAGCTCTTACAAAATCACCCAAGGACCAGAAACCACCACCATTCATAGGAGGGTTTGTTCTGAACAAGCCAACACAGAACAAGGTCTATTCCTTCGATCTAACCAAGGTTGATGCTTTGTTTGATGAGATGCTGCTACATAAGGCAATAGAGACACCCCACAGGTTGGCCAATCCAGAGGAACTCAAGGGCAGACGATATTGTAGATGGCACAACTCTTGGAACCATTCCACCAACAGTTGTGTTGTCTTCAGAGACGTCAAACAGGAAGGAATAATAGCAGGAAGACTAAAACTGACAGAGAAACCTCCCTCAGTTACAACAGACCCTTTTCCCTAGCCTCAAGTCAATATGGTCAACTTAAATTGGCCAAAATAGAAGAGAGGCAAACTAATGACAGAAGCTAGCTCCAGCAAAGGCAGAAAAGTGACAAGGAAGACTAATCAAAGGCCAAAAGCAACCATCTCGGCTAGGGTAGTTCTGTGCAACAAGTGCAAATGTCAAAGTGAGTTAGAAGTGACTCTAGACAGGCAGAGTCAGCCCACACCTCGCGTTTTTGACAGGATTGGAATATCATACCAACAGGGCCCAGTTCCAGCTCCACCTAAAGATAGGGCGAGACAGTAGGACTATCAACGGCCTACCTAAGGCAGTAGAAGAATGACAAAGCAGCCAAAGAAGGAAATACCAATTAAGATGTCCAGAAATGAAAAGCTCTTGGCAACTATCATAGAAGGCACATGGTATTCTGTTGGAAAAAGTGGTAAACCAACTCTGGAACTAACCAGAACACAGAAAAGGAGAGTCAAAAGGCAATACTGTACTTTCCTCAAGAACATGGATGACACACAGGTACTTCCAGAACCAGTTCTGCCAAAAGAGGGAAGAATACAGAAGTAGCTCCTCAGGTAGAACAAACAACATACCAGCCACAAGAGCTGACAAAGACAGAATCTCCAGGCAGACCTTTCATCCATCCTACCTCATCNTATCTTGCTTATTTTTATCTCGATGGAGATAACGAAGTGTGTTCTCTAGTTCAGGGTCGTATGGTATAAGCTCGTGACTCTGCGAACGACGACCCAGCATATACCTGAAATTGAAAACAAAACTCAATTAGATTGAAAATCCCCGGCAACGGCGCCAAAAACTTGTTGGTAAATTTTAACAACAATATTAAAACCTTGCAAGTGCACAAATCAAATGATAGTATAGTAAGCAAGCAAGGGTCGATCCCACAGAGATTGTGATCTAAAGAGATGTTTATCAATGTCACACAATGAAAACTAAAACACAATTAAACACAAAAACAAAATAAAGATTGAAATCACAAGGACTTCCACACACACGCCAACACCAAGGGGGGTTTTGATTTGATTTTGTGAATAAAACAAAATAAGGAAAAGAAAACAAAAGAGAATTTAAATTAGAGTTTAAGAGAAATTGGTTTAAAATCAATCAAGAACAATAGCTAGGACTTACTATCCACCTCCAAACAATCAATCAATCCATAAACAACAATAGATAATCAATTTCTAGCAAGCATATGATGACGACACTCACAACAAGATCATGGCATTTGACTCGAGTTGTATGATTCTCTCTTAAGTGTATGTAAAGTGTATGGCATTTACATCAATATGTGTATTCTTAATTGAAATCTAGTATGGCATTTACTCAAATTAACAATCAAGAATCCATTAAGATCAAAGAGAATATGAGTGTCACAAAAACCCTAAAACATGGCATTTGTTATTAGGAATTCAAGAATCGATTTCTCATAACTAGTTCTTAACCCAATTATTCGTTGCAAACAAGAACACATTCAATATGGCAATTGACCTATGTTCTACAACAATTTAATTCCAATACATGCTTCTAAGTTAGCTACTCAAAGAAACAAAATATCAGAATTCACATAACATAGAGAAACTGAAATCATCACGCTTGTAGAAACTAAAAATCCATTAAACTTGTTTATAAAATTGAAATCATGTTTAGGGCTTCAAGATTAAGCCCTAACTAACAAGAAATTAGTTACTCATGGTCTTGGATGAACTCAAAAAATAAATACATAAGAACTGAAAATTAAAAGAAGGAAGGAAAAGAAAGAACTCGTTGGCAGCTTTCTCCTCTTGCGCGGTTGATCTCTTTAGGACGTGAATCCTTTGTATCAGGCCTTGGCTCGTCTTTTATATCACTTATATCAGAGTTCTAAACCCTAAAATTGACTGAAAATTCGTCCAAGAAGTCTTGGTAAACAAGGAATCCAAATAGGAAAGTAAAAATCACAATTCCTAACTCCACTGGGAAATACAGCTCAGCCCAATGTTCACACGATTTGGGGATCTTCGGCCTTGTAGAAAAATAATTAAAAATATATTTTAGAAAGATAAATGTCTTATCTTTCCAACCATATATAGCACGTAACTTGGAAAATTCCGGAAGGCTTTCGTTTCTTCACATTCACGTAACATGTACGAAACTGTCCTGTCTGCACGTGGGCTAACTTTACTTGTAATACTGTACCAATTGGCTTGGTAGAAAATTCTAGAAAAATCATAGATTGAACTTCAAAATATTAGCTTTCATCTCCAATTGGTCTTGTGCTAAAATTCCTCCGAAAAGTTGATTTTCCCTTAAAAACCTTCTAAGAGTGCAGAAAAGCTGAAAATCAGAAAAGTAAAGTAATAAGCCCTTTTTAAATCTAATTCTTTTACAAAAACCAAGTAAAAAGAGTACATAAATGAGTATATTTATGGACTAATCAGGATGTTGTTTGGAGAACTGGAAGACAAAGCATCCAAATACGAGGAGCTACTCAAGGAAGAAGAACATAAAGGAACTCCTCCAAAGGCACATATTACAAAACCACATCTTCTTCAGTGCATCTGGTTGAAGTGGAGTCAGAAGAAGGCAAAGAAAGCTCAGAAGAAAGGGAAGTTGCAATGGCAGAAATGGTGACATTAAAAGAAGAATATGGAGAAGAACAAATGGAGTATGATGGAGAACTAGATGAAGAAACTGAGCCTTTTGGTGTAGAGTTAGAGAGCCTGTTACAAGGTGATCTAGGCATTAATATGGTGTTTATCCTGCCAGAAAAGTTCAGGGCAGCAGAAGGACAAGAGAACACTTTGGAAGGAGATGTACTCT
The DNA here is from genome assembly GCF_902201215.1 of Prunus dulcis. Classification (NCBI taxonomy): domain Eukaryota; kingdom Viridiplantae; phylum Streptophyta; class Magnoliopsida; order Rosales; family Rosaceae; genus Prunus; species Prunus dulcis. The sequence goes on from NW_023010133.1 coordinate 11,730, forward strand.
CCCAAGAAACTATTGAGTGCAGATTGGCAAAAGTGGGAGAGGCGCCAGAACAACAAACACCTATTACCAAAGCAGGCAGAACTGCCATGAAATTGGCCACAGAATAGCTATGCTTTTCTAAACCTACCAAGGAAATGGCCAATCATCTCAGACCTCTGTTCATAACTGCAAACGTTGGAGGTGTTCCTATCCACAAGGTAATGGTGGATGGAGGTGCATCCATGAATCTTCTACCTCTTAGATTGCTGGTTAAAATGCGCAGAACAGAGAAGGATTTAATTCCAACATGCCTGACAGTCACCAACTTCGCTGGGGGCATCACTAAGACTCATGGAATACTAGATGTAGATGTCATAGTAGGGACCAAAAAGCTGAAAATTGCATTTTTTGTGGTAGACACCACTTCTACCACTTACAATGCACTGCTTGGCAGAGATTGGATCCACCAGAGTCTATGTGTTCCTTCCACTATACACCAATAGCTGGCCCTCTTGCTTGAATAGGATTTTATGGAAATAGTGGAGGCCAACCCACGACCATTCCTGCCATCTGCATTATGCTTTGAGGTTAGGTACTATCATGATGACCTTGGCCCATTTACTTTCTTCAGAGTCAACCAGAGCAGCCGTCCCCATTGTGTCACAGCCCAGAAACTGATTGAAGAAGGCTTGGCTGGTTCTCTAGAGGACTCGAACAGGCCTTTCATCCTAAACCTGCAGAAGTCTGATGTATAGTTCAAACAACAAGAGAGGGATCGAGCTGCAACAATCTGATCCATTACAAATAGATTGTTGGTATATTGGGAAGAGAGGAAGATTTCTATGCATAGTCTAGCCATTAACATGGCAAAATTTTTGCATGAGAACATGGAAGAACATGAAGGAAACCTGCAAAAGGAAGAATTGGAGTTTACCGGAGCAGCACTAGATGACTCTCTGCCAGAAGTAGAGGACCTTTGCAAGAGATAAACTTGGGGACAGAAGAGGACCCCAGACCTACTTTCATCAGCACGTTTCTGGAAGAATCACTGAAGGAAGAAATCATTGCACTTCTGCATGATTTCAAAGACTGTTTTGCATGGCATTATCATGAAATGCCTAGATTGGATAGAGGACTGGTGGAACACAAATTGCCGATAAAAGAAGGATACCTACCAGTCAAGCAGGCCAGAAGAAGGATGTCTATGGAGACAGAACTAAAGGTGAAAGAAGAGATAGAAAGATTGTTGAAAGCAGGTTTTATCAGGCCAGCCATCTATGCTGATTGTTTGTCCAATATTGTACCAATCCTTAAGAGGAAAACAAGGGTAGTCAGAATATGTGTGGACTGCAGAAATCTGAATGGAGCGTCTCCCAAAGACGAGTATCCAATGCCTATGGCAGACATGTTGGTAGACGGAGTTGCTCACAATCAAATGCTATCATTCATGGATGGCAATGTAGGATACACTCAGATAAAGATGGCAGAAGAAGACACCCACAAGACAACCTTCATGTGTCTAGGGCATATAAGTGTTTTTGAATACACTGTAATGCCTTTTGGCTTGAGAAATGTAGGAGCCACTTATCAAAGGGCAATGAATTCTGTTTTCCATGACATGATAAGTCATTCTCTAGAGGTTTATATAGATGATGTGGTGATTAAATCCCCAGAAAAAGGAGATCATGTATCAAATCTAAAAAAAGGCATTCCTAAGAATGAGACAACACAAGTTGAAAATGAATCCCAAGAAATGCGTTTTTGGGGTTCAAGCTGGCAAATTCTTAGGTTTCTTGAATAGAAATCGACAAGAACAAAGCAAAATCTATCATGGAAGCTTTGCCATCTCGGAACAAGAAAGAATTCCTAGGAAAAATCAACTTTCTAAGAAGATTCATATCCAATTCTGCATGAAAAATCCAGCCTTTCTCCTCCTTGTTAAGATTAAAGCAAGAACATACATTTAAATGGGAAGAACAGCACCAGCAGACTTTTGAGGAAATCAAACACTACCTCTCAAATCCACCAGTTTTGTCCCCACCAAAGAGAGGCAGACCACTCGAGTTATATGTTTCTACATCAGAAGTATCCATTGGGAGTCTTTTGGTCCAAGATAACAAGGAATGGAAGGAACAGGTAGTCTCTTACCTAAGCAGAACTCTAACAGAAGTAGAAATGAAATATTCTGCAATTGAAAGGCTTTGTTTGGCTTTATACTTTACTGCTATAAAACTCAAACATTACATGCTACCTTTCACCACCTACATCATTGCCAAGACAGATCTGATCAAATACATGCTAATAGGGCCAATGTTGAGGGGGAGAATTGGTAAATGGACTCTGGCCCTGTCAGAATTTGCCTTCAGATATGTCCCTTAGAAGTCCATCAAGGGACAAGTTGTTGCAGATTTCTTGGCAGATCATCCAGGAGAAGAAATTGAGAACATGGATTCCATGGACATAGCCAATGTAGATCTACTGACCAGAGCTCACACCTGTCTCAATAATCCCATTTACTCATTCCATCTCACCCCTTGGAAACTATATTTTGATGGATCTAAAACAGAAACATTGTTATTCATTCCAGCTAGACTTCTAGTGCACCAACAACAAAGCAGAATACGAGGCTTTGATCATAGGTCTTGAAATGCTGGTAGAATTAGGAATCCAGTCTGTCGAATTCCTAGGAGATTCTGTGCTTGTACTAAAACAGATTGTTGGAGAATACAAATGTTTGAACCCCTCTCTAGCTGTCTATCTCATAGCAGCCAGAAATCTCTTGGCAGAATTCAGGGAAGCCACTTGGGAACATATTCCAAGAGAAGAAAACTTTGCTGCTAATGAGATGGCCCAGATAGCAATAGGAGTATAGATGCCTGAAGATTGCGTGACAAGAATCATCAAGGTAGGAAAGAAAAGCCTACCATATGCCCTGACCAGAGGAATGGAAATAGATGTTAATACTGCCATAATGACTGAAGAAGATTGGAGATTGCCTGTAATCAACTATCTGCAGTATCCAACCCTTCCCTCTGAAAAAAGGATTAGAATCACAGCCTTAAACTACCTCATGTGGAATGGAGATTTGGTTCAAAAAAGCAAAGATGAGTTACTTTTGAGGTGCTTAGGGAAAAAAGAGTTTATGAAAGTCATGGGAGAAGTCCACAAATGAATCTGTGGAGCTCATCAAGGTGGAAGGAAGATGTGCTGGTTAATTAGAAGGTATGGCTACTTCTGGCCAACTATGATGAAAGACTGCATTGAATATTCCAAAGGATGTGAGGCTTGCCAAACACATGGACCAATCCAGCAAGTTCCCTCAGTTCCCATGAATCCAGTGGTTAAGCCATGGCCATTCAGAGGATGGGCAATGGATCTCATTAGCAAAATCTGTCCAGCCAGTAGCAAACAACATTGTTTCATCATTGTAGCTACATACTATTTCACCAAAGGGGTAAAAGCCAAACCTGTTAAATCCACCACATCTCAAGAGATCATCACTTTCATTGAGGAATAGATTATACACAGATTTGGCATTCCAGAGTCAATCACAACTGACAGGGGATCTTCTTTCATATCCGAAGAAATGCTAGATATGGCATAAACATTCAAGTTCAAACTACTTCAGTCCACTCCTTATTATGCTCAAGCTAATGGACAAGCAGAATCAAGCAACAAGGTGATCATCAACATTATCAGGAAAATGCTTGAGAAAAATCCAAAGCAATGGCATGAGAAATTATCAGAAAGTCTCTAAGCATATAGGACTTCAAAGAGAGATGCAACTGGCATGACCACATATGCTCTAACTTATGGTCATGATGCAATTCTGCTGATGGAAATAGCAGTCCAATCTCTCAGAATTGCTCAGCAACACAATCTGGTTAGAGAAGACTACTCTCAAGCAATGCTACTAGAACTAGAAGGTTTGGATACTAGTAGAATTGATACCCTCAACAAACTCTTAGCAGGAAAGCAGGCTGTGGCAAGGGCCTATAACAAGAAAGTTAGAAACAAGAGTTTTGAAAATGGAGAAATCGTCTAGAAAGTGGTTCTGCCCTTTGGAACGCACGTAGCAGGTTATGGAAAATGGTCACCCACATGGGAATGTCCTTTAATAATTAAGCAAGTCCTTGGATTGGGGCCATACAGATTATAGGATCAAGATGGAGACATCCATGCAGCACCAATCAATGGCAAATGGTTGAGGAAGTTCTATCCAACTATATGGGATTCACAAGTAGTACAAACAGACCCTGGAATTGAGGGAGAAAAGGATGGAACTGTTGTTTAATTTTTCCTTTCAGATTTGTACAAAGAGTTTTTGCTTTTAGTGTGTTTTTCATTTCTGCCCTTTTATTTCATCTAAGTTAGAAGAAAATGAAAATGCAAAGTCCCACAAAAATAATCAAGATTTTTACATAAATATAGTCATTTGTTATGACCAAGTTTTATTACATTTTGGAAGAGATTTAAAGTCCTAATTTTCTAAGAGTCTCCTGCAGCCCAATGTTCTTGATGGATAGTTCTTTTTGGAGAAGCACTCCCTGGTGAATAGAAGCCTCTGCAATCTCTAATGCTGGCCTAGAAGCTAAGACCATGCTATGCACAAGGAAGGTTGCCTTGGTCTTAGTGCCCAGTCCAGCCCAAGCTTCTTCTGCTTCTCCCTTAACCCAGCCAGCTACTTCTGGAGTTCCTCGATATGCTTCTCCAGCTTATCAGCAGTAGACTTGGTCTCCTTATAATCAGCAACCAACATATCTAGCTCTGCTTTCTATTTCTGATAATCTGCTAGATTGGCTTCGTGAGTAGCCTTGTAGAACTCAGAAGCATTGAAGGAGGGCTTGAGATCTTCATAGCGGTTGTGGAGATTAAGCACATCTCTTGCCAGGCCCAAGCTGAGCTCAAGGATAGGTTTGGGAGCCATGTTCTCCTCCAGATCCTTCATTAGCTGGTCAACAGCTTCATTATTCTCATCCAAGTCCAGCTCGGTTGACTACCATATTTTTACTCTGTCCACTGCCTCATCCATTGCTTTGGACTTAGCCTTGCCAGGAGTAGCGCTGAGCTTCTCTAGCTTGTCCAGCTGAGCATCCAGATCCATGGCTTCAAACTCTGCCAATTCTGGGCATCTGCAAAAAGAACTCAAATTAGTTTCATGTAGAATTAAAATCAAAGAAAAGCTCAAGAACAAGTAATACTTACAGCTACAATAGGGGGCTTGAGAGGGCTGGTCACTACAGCCAAGGTCCCAAGAGTTCTGTCCTCCTCTACCTAGAAAAAAACAGGAACATCAATTAGAAGGATAAAACAAACAGAATTGCAGAAACTAAACAAAGTGAAGAAAGGACATAAGTTACCTCAGGAACAAGGACACTAATGGAATGTTTTGCCTCTGCTTCAGGCTCTGGAATAGCAGCAGAATGTTCTGTCTCCACATCATTAAATAAAGCCAGGTCTGAGCTAGTGGGTTCTATCCTTTGAGCTTCCTGTTGTTACTTCGCCAACGCAATACTCTCTGCTATTATTTCAGCAGGAATCTCCTCCTACAGATAGAAAGAAATCAAGTTTAGAAGAGAAATAAATACAAAATGGATCATGTTAGGGAATTAAAGACAGGATCTTACCGCTTCTTCAACTTCTTTCCCTTTTTTCTCATCTCCTGTTGAGACATCTACTTCTTTCTCCTGCAATACAGCTTTAAAAGCTTCCCTCAACTCTTTATCGGTTCCAGAGGTTTCAGTAGGAATTGCTGCAGCTTCTGTGGCTACGTATTCTACCACAGCCCTTTTCTTAAGTCTTTTTGACTTCGTAGGAGGGGGAGGAGGACTTTCAAGTGCCAAGGAAAAAAAATAAAGGATTAAAATAAAAGAACAGCACAGAATAAAATCAGAAAGTCCAAATTCTCAAAGTTTACCTGAGATTTCTGGCTGGACAGCACTATCCTGAGCATGGGCAGTTTCCTTCCTTTTGTTCCTCCTAGAAGGAAGAGTTGCTTGGACAGTTGTTTGTTCTACCAAGGTTTCTTGATCATCTCCTTCATCCCGAGAAGGGAGTTCCAAGTCTATAGCAGCTATGATAGAAGTAACTACACAAAAGGGAGAGAGAGAGAGAGAGAGAGAGAGAGAGAGAGAGAAAGCTATCCAGCAGAAAAATGCAAAAGCGCAGAGCTCGGAAACTTCCAATCACTTCCCCAGCCTGGACATCTTGTCAAAGAAGGATCTTCCACAAACAGACAGAATAGGGTTAGAAGTTTCCACTTAGACAGAATGTAATAAAACAGGATGACGAAAGACAAAATTGGGAATCTACCTTCAATCACTTGTGCATTGATGTCCTTGATCATCTGCACCATGAATTGCTTGGCTTCTGCCCCTGCATAGACAGTCCAAGAGTCCCAGCCATCAAAAAGCACTTTGGTGGCAGAACTGGAAGCAGGCAGACCATGGAATCTAGCCTTCCACCAAGCATCGAACTTGGCAGAACTACAGGAATTATGCTCCCAAGATGGATAAAGAGCGTCCACACTATTGTTCATCTTGTTCACCGAGCACCTACAGTTCTTGTACACCTCCAGATCATCTAAATCTCTCCAGGAAGTGGCCCGATTCGAGCTTCTGGAAGACTTGAGTGGGATTAACTGAGGGCAACCAAGCTGCCTGGCACAGAAGTTGGAGTGCTACACTTCTGCTCCTAAGTGATAGTTTGGAGGCTTCCCACCTCCAAAAGGCAGATTCCGGGGTAGTGTCACACTCAGGAATTTCTTCCGGAACTTGATTCTGGCTTTTTCTTCTTCAGGTTCTTTCTCAAAAAGCCTGTACCCAAGCAGACCTCTTGGTATAGTGCCTAAAGAAGATCAGGTACTCCTCAATTGAGCGCTTGGGCACTTCTACTGACATTAATGGATGAGCCAGAACTTGATCTTCAGGTATAACTATATCTGGAAATCTAAACTCCGGGAAATAGACCTGCAACCAGATCTGGATCATCCAGAACGCACCAGGAGCAGATAGGTTCAAAGGATTCTCCAAGGTGGCAGTGTGCAAGTTCTTGTATAAGTGAGCCAGAACCGTATGCCTAACCCCACATCAGTGTGGTTGTGCAATGCTTTTGCCAAGTACTTATATTCAAGCAGAACTGCTGAAGAACGATTTGGGAAGACAAATTTGTTCTGCCAGTACATAAGAAACAACATATGCTGCTGATCCTTGTCCTTCTCAGTGCTGAATTTCTTCAAATAATTGGAGAAGGAGCAGTTCTGGTTTATTGTGGTTGGGGAGATAGTGAAAGGCTTCGCTAGTTTTTCTTGATTCTTCCTCTTGTGGTAATCACCAACTACATCCACATATCCAGCAAAGTTGAAGTCATTGGGCCCAAGCGGAAGTCGAAAGTATTGCTGGCATAATTCCAGAAGCATAGAGCAGCTGCTAGAAGGTTCTCGTCTTTGTTTATAGACTGCTTGGACATAAGGATGACATCATAGATTCCAACCCTCTTCCAGCGAGCTCCATACCTTGGGAGGAGCCTGTCAATCCAGTCTGCCCACTTCACTCGACTGTTCCTCACTTCACTTGAGGGAAACGAGCGACTTAGGTTCTTGCTGACCCAAGTGTGAGAAGCCAGGGCTGAAGGACTCTGAAAGCATAGAGGAGCTTCAGCGTCACCCTTGAACAGAAGTGTCATTTCCTCAAGACCATGGCTAAACCAGTGAGGGCCCAGAACTAAGGTATTCTCAAACAAATGGATGACATTTTCATCTAGATTTCGCTGGGCAAATGGATAGAGCTTGCTTCGAACCTCTATTGTGTGGTTATCAACACCATCTCCAGTAAGATAAGCAGGAGATCGTGAAGAGGAAGAACCCTTGGCTTGAGTGTTTGAGAAGACATTTTTGAAATCAAACAAATAGGGAAGAATTGAGGAAACGAGCCAGAGAAAAAGTGAGAATTCTGGAGAAATTGAAAGCTGAAACAAAGTTAGGTTTTGATGAACAATAATGTAGGTTCGAAAGCTTTATAAACTGAAGAGGAAGATCGTGGGGAGAGTGGAACAAGTTTTTTATCATAATAAATTAGCCGTTAGAAACTGACCACTTACACATGAAGCCAAGTTAAATAGGCAGACGTGGGCTAGTTGCAATGGAAAGAAATGGCGAGCACAATTAATGGCCAATCATTAAGTCTGACACCGTTCCAAAACGATTCAGACTTAGAGGGCATTGTTTGGGCCTAAAATTATGCGAAGCCCAACCTATTTTTGAAACCTACAAAACATGAGCAATGCTTGGGCTTGATATTTCAAAGAAATAGAAGAGCAGCCCAAAATTTATCAAACCCAAGATAAATAAACAGTCTCGAGCCTTGAAAATAGGGATGGCAGCCCAAACAACATCAGAGGCCCATGTCTTTCGCAAATTAGCAGAGGTTTTAGAAGAGCACAAAGAATAAATAAATCCATGAAATTGCCAAATTAAAATTGATAAATTCATCACCAAGAAGATCAAACCTCTTAAGAGATTTGATTAAGAACTCAGCTTCTAAAAAATTTCACCACTTAATCTCAAAAGGCAAGTCAGTAGGTTTTCTTTCCCTTTTAAAAAGTTTTCCCCAAAAGAGCCCCATGTGACTGCCTGACTTTGAAAAGTCAAAATTTTCAACTATCACAAGGGAGTTGATAGGGAATTTATGAAGGCAGGTCATACAGGAAGACTTCTCCAGTCTTTAGAATCAGGGAAGAAGATCAAAATCAGTTTCTATATACAAAGAAAATTCTGCTCCAGAGCAAGTGCCATTTCCAAGGGATAAGCAGACTACATTTTCTAAAGAGATAAGTAGGGAGCAGGGAGTTGTTCACTAGAAAAAACAAACTAACCATCATGACATATTGCATTCTTACAAAGGGTAATTAAAGATTAAAAGGGATTAGGTTTTCTATCATGAAAAGCAGGGAAGTGATCACCATAAGAATTGACTGTTGATAGCTTTTATGCCAGAATAGATAAAATTCCCTTTTTTCTTGGCATTTAAAACAAAAAGATATTTCTTTTGGAAAATCTACCACCCATTATTAAAAGATTAGGAAACCCACTCCAGCATTTTTTTATAAATATGAAAGGAGGTGAACAAATAAAGGACAGCCAAAAATCAATCAAAAACAAAAAATCTCAAAGTCACAACTGACAAACTCAAAATGATCATTTGATGTCACAAACCTTCAAACACTAAAGCAACTAATGCTTATTGAGCCACAAGAAACAAGTGAGCTAGAACTCAAAAACCTTTGATTTTTAGTTCGGTTCAGAGAAATAGTTCTACAAAATGAGATTTCTCTTGTTACAAATTTGGTTCAGCATAAAGCCAAATCAAGCAGAGTCAGGGTTTTTCACCAATATGAAAACCTCAACAAATTTACAGAGAGCTTTCGTCAAGCAGAACAGGCGCCATAGCGCAGCTCCAGCTCAGTGATCATCAATGCAACCACTTTTGCCCCATCCAGACTGAAGAGGCCTCAATTTTGCCCATTCAACAAGCCTTTCATGGCCCGAAATAAATTGAAGCTCTGCCAAACTCAAACGTTGCTATCGATTTCCAGCTGAAACTCATCAGTTGAAGGTGTTGACGAGCCAATCCAGCACAGACACATCCAATCCAGCTCGGTCCAGAGGCAGTTATCTAGGCGGAAATCGAAGTCCAACATCCTGTTGTCTTGTTCCAGAGTTGTCATTTCGTTTTGAGTCTTGTAACAGGCAGTTTTGCCTAAAACATTTAGCTTTCTTTTTGTCCATTCTGGCCAGGACTACCCATTTCGTACTGTGAAAAATTATAAAGTCCTCACCAGTCTGAGGGAAAGAAAAGAACTTACTTGGGAGATATACCCAAATTCACAATTGCTTCTTTAGAAGTCAATAACTTGGGGCGCAAGTTATCTATTTTTAAGAAGTCTGCTAGGGTTTTTATTGCTAGCAGTGGGACGCTCGTATACAAAAGAAAGTTGACTTGTTGACCACCAATGTTTTTCAAGCCAATGGGAAACTTTACCCTATCATCACAGGATCAAAATCAAAACGGGTGAACAAATATATAAAAATTTTGAGGCCCTTCTAATTCGTTCGCCCTTGGCCGTCGCCCTCGGCACCCAGGCCCAGGCTGGCCCTGCCCACGTAGTGTGCCTTCGGCGTTGCTTCAGGCAAATTCCTCGACTTCATGATTAGCTAGTGTGGCATCGGGGCCAACCCTGAGAAAATTATGGCCATCTTGGACATGAAGGTACCGAATACGGTGAAGGACATCCAAAGCCTTACTGGACGCGTGGCAGCCCTCACCAGATTCACCTCCAAGGCAACTGATAGCTGCTCCCCCTTCTTCAAAGCCCTCAAAGGCAACAAATGCAACATCACCTGGACCCTAGAATGTGATAAAGCTTTCACTGACCTTAAGGCATACATGAGTAAGGCACGCATCTTATCCACACCTGAGCCTAGTGAAACCTTCATGATCTACCTTTCGGTATCCAACACGGCAGTTAGCTCTGTGCTAATCCGACCACTTGACGGAGCTGAACATCCAGTACACTACGTCAGCAGGGCCTTGCAGGATGCTGAGGTTAGATACCCGAACATAGAAAAACTGGCCTTCCCCCTAATCACTTAGGCCAGACACCTCCAACCCTACTTCCGGGCCCATATGATTCATGTTCTCACCAACCAGCCATTACGGCAGGTATTATAGAAGCCGAAGACATCTGGTAGACTGGTTAAGTAGGCTATTGAGCTCAACGAATTTGATATCCATTTCAAGCCACGATCGGCCACCAAGGGATAGGCTGTCGCCGATTTCCTCTCTGAATTTACAGCATCCAAGGATTTGGCCACAGCCGAAATGACTCTTTCCCCAACCCTGGTCCACATTACCAGGGAGGGCAGTTTCGACCCCAACCAGCCCTTCTGGACACTTTACATGGATGGATCCGCAAATGCCCAAGGGTGTGGGGCAGGTCTAGTCCTTATCTCTCCAGACCATGTCACCCTAGAATAGGCCCTCCGCTTTAAATTCAACGCCTCCAACAACGAGGCCGAAAATGAGGCCCTTTTAGCTGGCCTCTGGCTGGCTCAGGAGATGGGCACTAAACAGATACAGATATTCAGCGACTCCCAGCTCGTCGTCCATCAGGTCAACCAGGAATTCAATGATAAGGACATCTCCATGACGGTATACCTTCAGCATCGCTTATTAAAAACCTTCGAAGCATATCGAATCAGCGATATCCCAAGATCTAAAAATAGTCATGCCGATGTGCTGGCACGGTTAGCTTCAGCACTAGAGTAGGGCAATGACAGCAAAATTCACATTTTGTTCCTAGACAAACCTAGCACCAAGGCACCACCCGTCTGTACCATCGACCACAGCCCCACGTGGATGGATCCTATACTCCAGGTTTTACAACACCAAAAATTGCCCAATGACCCCGCTGAAGAGCGCCGCGTTCGCTATCACTTGGCTCGGTACCTAATCATCAACGAGGCCTTATATAAGCGAGGCTTCAGCCTCCCCTACCTTCTGCGTCTAACCCCAGAAGAAGGTAATTACATCCTTCAGGAGATTCACGTAGGCATCTGTGGCAACAATTCAGGCACTCGATCTTTAGCCCACAAGGCCATTTGGCAAGGGTGCTTTTGGCCATCACTCCATACTGACGCCCAAACCTTCACCCAGAAGTGTGACAAATGCCAACGGTTTGCCAATATCCCACAACTCCCGGCCAAACCATTGACTCTGATGGTCACCCCTTGGTCATTCTCCCAATGGGGGCTGGACCTCATCAGACCCATGCCGGAGGGAAAGGGCCAGGTCAAATACACTGTGGTTACTGTAGACTATTTCACAAAATGAAGCCCTTTCTATCATCACAGTGGCCCGAATCGAGACCTTCGTCTGGCAGAGCATTGTATGTCTCTTCAGCATACACTAGACCATTGTCACGTTCAACAGAAGACAATTTGACAACGCCCAATTCAAGCAATTTTGCTCCAATCTCAAGACCCACCTATGTTTCGCATCCCCAACCCACCCCCAATCCAACGCCAAGTCGAAGCTGTGGACAAAATTATTAAGAAGACACTGAAGACCAAAGTTGACAAGGCTAAGGGGTGTTGGCCCGAACTACTCCCGGAGATCCTATGGTCATATCGTACTACCTTTCGTACCTCTACAGGCGAGACACCTTTTTCCCTTTCCTTTGGCACTGAGGCTGTTGTTCTTGCAGAAATTGGCCAGCCCTCTTACAGAACCTCTACGTACGATGCCGAAGCTAAAGACCAGCAGTTGGCCCTGAACCTCGACTTAATTGACGAGCTTCGTGACCAATCAAACATGCGCAACTTCGCTTACAAACAGCATATCGCCAAGTACTATGACTCCCAAGTCAAACCCCGTGCCTTCAAGACTGGAGATTGGGTTATGCGCAAGGTTTCTTTGGCCACCAAAAACTCAGCCGAAGGTACCTTGGGACCTACATGGGAAGTTCCTTATGAGATTGTCAAGGTTTGCAGGCCAGGCACTTATCAGCTCCGTGATCACCATGGCAAACCTTTGCCCCATCCATGGAATGTTGATCACCTCAAGTACTACCATAAGTAAACATACCTAGACCCTAAGACCTTATGTTTTTTTAGACCTTAGTCTCGAGTTTTGACTCGAACATCTTTTGTACTTATTGCCTTTCGGCACCCACCTAATAGAACGATTGATCTAGGTCTGTTTCAACCTATTCTAACAAATTCATTTAGCGATAAGGCATAATTGAAATAAGAAAAGCATACTATCATACAATCACAAAAGTAACCCTGCCTTATGGTATGGTAGTATCCATACAAACGAACGAGCGCCATCGGCACTCGAATAAAACTGTCTGACATAAACACTAAAGTTACACAAAAAATAGAGAAATACAAGGCCCTTCGGTGCCTTCTCAGCCATAGGCTCAGGCTCTGGGATGACCCACCTTCTCTAACATCGGCACCACCTCTTGCCTCAGCATCCAGGGGACTCAAGGCATCTGCAGACGAAGGGAGCGTGAAGAGCAACTCCCTACCAGGAGGAATAGGAAGAGGAACCCCATTAGTGTCGAAGTTTATATCCAAGTCTAGAGTAAACCTCACAACCAGCTTTTCCCACCCGAATTGCTCCTCCACTATCGCATCGAGCACAAGGTTCTTGAGCTCCTCAGAACCCTTGCACTCCTCAACAGCCTCAGCACGAGCCGCATCTAGCTCCTCCACCTTCTTCCTCTTAACCTCAGCCTTGCTTCCTCTACCACTTCCAGCAGCTGTGCCGTCTCCTTCAGCTCCCGCTCCAGCCTCCCTACCCTCAGCTGAAGCGTGTTCCTCTCTCGGAGTGTAGCCTGAGCCTTGGCAGTGGTGGTGGTCTTCACAGTCTCGGAAAGGCGTCTCGCCAAGGCCACCTCCTTCTCCGTCCTAGCCAAGGTGAGGTACATATCCCCAAAGGCCTGCAAAAAGCACATCATCATCAAACAAGTCTTATTTCAAAACAAAAACAAAAAATAAAAAACAAAAAAACAACTCAAAAATTCGCCAAGGTACTAGGATACTCACATTAGCAGCAGAAATGACTGACTTCTGGACCCGATTAGAGAAGTTCGTGGCCTTGGTATGAGCAAGCTCCCCTGCGTCCATCTTTACCCTAGTTAGGAAGGCATTCAAAAAAGGCACTTCCTGGTGATGCAACTCCAGGGTCACCTCTTTCTTCTGTGGCCATACCGAGGCAAAGTCTATGTCCTCGATACCCTCGGGGAGCAGCTCCCCTATCTCAAGAGGCAACTTAGATGGAGGGTCCAAGTCGAAGGGCGGCAGCACTACTCCACCCATGACATTATGGATCAAGCCCCCTGCGCCTCTTGTCCAACTCCGCCAGCCCGCCATCATCATCATCCTCAGGCCGCTTCCCAGCACCATGCCTTTCTGCTCCCTCAGTTGCGCTAGCTGCACCCTTCGCTTAGGCTTTCTTGGCCCATTTGGCCTTTTCTCTCTCTCTCTCTCTCTCTCTCTCTCTCTCTCTCTCTCTCTCCTCTCCCGCTGCTTCTGCTGCCTCTTCTCCGAAGCCACCACTACCATCTTCGGTGAGCCCTCCACTGTGACCACATTCTTTGGCACCTCAGCTACTGCAATCACCAAAACTAAACTAAACTAAACACACATAACAGTTAGCCCATATATAGAGGCACACGCAAGGAAGAAGGAGAAGAAGACCAAAAAAAAAAAAAAAAACTTGCTGCCTTGAAGCAGTCTTGACTCTAGCAAAAGCGCTGGCGTCACTATGCTCCTTGCAGCCCGCCTTTCGTCGGAGATCAGAGTTCTAACCAACTCTATCTCCTCATCATCCTCCTTTGTGATTCTGCAACACTTCACTGATCCTACACAACAAAAAAATCATTAGTCTTCAAACCTTCGGCACACATAAAGACCCATACTATAGCATATACAATTAGCACAAGCTCAAAACACAGAAAAAGCAAAGGAAATCAAGGACGTATTAACTGAAATTGCATAGGCATGTGTCTGCTGACTGTCCTCCCTGGCCAACACTCCCAATCTCCAAAGGCAAAGAACCACCGGATCCTCCACGTCTTCTGAGACGTTAGTGGCAGCCCAATGAAGTGCCCCATCTCCTTCGCCTTCCGACCGTTCATCTACACCCAGCCGAAGTTACCCTACTGCTAGGAGATAGAGTAGAGATGCATGAACCGCTTAAAAGACGGCTCCCCTCGCTTGGCCATCCACCAGGCTATGTACACCCCATTCAAGACAATCCAAAATTTGGGGTTGTACTGCCTCGGAGTATAGCCCAACCTCACCAGCATCATCTGCACCCAAGGGTGCAATGGTAGCCTCAAACCATTCTTATATATAGCTGAGAACACCATCACGCGTCCCTCGGGTGGGTACCTTACCGCTTCTATAAGCGTTGGCAGCCTTAACCCCAGATAATCTGGAATCTGATAATCCCCCTTCAGCTGCTCCAACTCATAAAGGGTCGACTTGTTCCTTTTCGGTCAGGGAATCCCAACTGGCACACTTACACCTGCAGAGGCCACCACCACTGTCCCCGACCCAGAAGCCTCCCTCCACCCACTTGAACTTACCTCTGATGCTTGAGTTATACCCAATACCTGGTTGGCAACAGCCTCTAGGGCAGTATAGTTTCTCTGCATCTCTTGATAAGCTTCCCCCCCCCCCCCGAGCTAACTGATTGCTCTTCCTCCCCTGCCCTACCCTTCTCCACTATTAATCCCTCTACCAAGCCTTCAGACTCGGTACTCTTACCATCCATACCCAAGGCTTCAGTACTCTCCAAGTCTTCCCGACTGAAGGCATGAGTACTTGGCGGACTTTGACTTTCTCTTTCAGAATTGTAAGACATCTACGAACAAAAAATACAGAAACTAATGGGCATGCGTAGATTGCAAACAAGTCCCTAGGCATGTTCTACAATGTTCATTCAAGTTCATCTCAGTTCATCTAAGTTATTCACATATTCATACAAAACTCAACTTAGACATGCACTTTGATCCAAAAAACAAAGGGCGAAACATGTGGTACCTTGTTATGAGCACCACAAGCAACGACAGAAAATCGCACTAAATTGCTATCGAAAATTGCATTGCCTTGCCGGAAATCTCCTCCACCACGATTACACCATGCCAGAAATCTCCTCAAGCTCTTTCTCAGAAATTTTGCCAAAAGTTCTAAGTGCCTAAACCTCTACCCTCATCCTCCTTTCATAGATATCACAGCCCACCTTAGAATATGAACCGTCGCCCTTAGCCCCCAACCACCCCACTTGTACGACGCCTTGATTAGCACAAAAACCCTTCGACTCTCTTGACACGTGACTCGCTGACGTCAACCTTACCATTCGGCACCCTACGTGCTGAACGTGCAAGGGGACTCACGAGACAACTCGCTGATGTCACCCCTGCTGTTCGGCACCCTACATGCCCAACGTGTAAAGGGACTCACGAGAGAACTCGCTGACGTCACCCCTACAGTTCGGCACCCCACTTGCCGAACGTTCCAAGGGCCTCACACGACCAAGCATACTGATGTCACATCTAGCCTTCGGCAACGTTTGCGCCGAATGTTCCAAGGGCCTCACACAACCAAGAGTGTTGATGTCATGCCTACCGTTCGGCACCCTGAATGCCGAATGTGTAGAACCGACCCTCGTGGACGTCACCCCTCGGTATGACAGAGCACATACCTTCGGCACTCACCATGCCGAACCTACATACGATTCCTTAAAACAAACAAACAAGAAGACAAAGGAAAGGGTGACTTCTAGCTTCCGAACTTGGGGGACTAGGGGACTGCCTATGGCACCCGCCATGCCAACACACTCGGTATGATTACGCAACATTTTTACAAGTTCCCAAACTAGAAGCCACTTCTCGATTGACAACTTGGGGGACTGCTGTTTATACCGTAATCAACCAAGCGTATTCGGCTTCAGATGACCGACACTTAAGAAAGGAAATATGCTAAACAAGCACACAGGCAAGCCCTTAGACGACGAGTGACATCATCTTCTTCGTAACCTACCGAAGGAAGGCCCCCTTTTGAAGCGGTAAACACCTACCGAAGCTCTCGACTACAGAACCTAGAGCTATGACACGTGTCTGTTTGGGCCTAATTTTGGCACGCCCAGCCCAAAAAGCCCAAAAACAACAAAGACAAAACCACAGGGCCCAAGCAGTCTGGGCTCTACAAATAAACTTGGGCCTCGAAAAGAAAAGCAATCAGCCCATGGCTCCAGAAAAATCAAAAGGGGTTGGCCATGATTAAAAGATAGGAAGGAGCCAAAAAGAACAGACCCACGTGAATCTCTTTTTCTGATTTAGGAAAGTCAACAATTTCAACTAGGTTGATAAAGAGTTGACAGAGGCAGGCGAAAAGAAGGGACGTCTCTGAAATCTTTGCCACCAGAAGATTAAAAAAAAACCTTTTTTATATTTAGAGATATTGTTTCTACTCCAAAGAAGGCACCACCTTTCAAGGGATACGCAAACTGTATTTTCTAAAAAAAAAGATAAACAGGAAACAGAAAGTTGTTCAAATTGGAGAAGCAAACTGACCATCACGATTGAGCTCTCACAAGGGCAATTGGGAATTAAAAAAGGGTCAGGTTCTCTTTTCAAAGAAAAAAAATACAACAGGGAAGTGACTGCCGTAGGAATTGACTGTTGAGAACTTATCTGCCAGAATTGAGAAAACCCCTTCTTCTTTGTATTTAAAAAAATGAACGATCTTTTGAGAATTTTTGCCGCCCATTATTAAAAGAAAGAAACCCTACTCCAAAGCATTTCTTATAAATATAGGAGAAGGTGAACAGAGCAAAGGGACAAAAAAAATCATTCAGTAATCAATCAAACAATCAGAATCAACCAAAGGCAAAAACTCAAAATGATCACTTGATCACTGAGAACCTTCAAATAAGCTGGAGCAACCAAAAGCTCATTTGAGCCACAAAGAAGCTAGCTATAGATCAGAAGTTCCAAAGTTCAGACTTAGAGAAACAAGTCATTCAAAACGAGACTTCTCTCGTTACAAATTTGGTTCAGCAAAAGCCAAGACAAGCAGAGTTTGAGTTTTCACAAATACGAAAACCTCAACAAATTTTACAGTGCAGTTCCAGCTTGCTAAGTCCTCAAGCCCAGCCACCCTCCAGATTAAAGAAGCAGGAGTTCTGCCCGCTCAAAAGCCTCCCAAGGCTTGAAGTAGATTAAAGCTCTGCCAAAATTGAACTTTGGTATCGATTTACAGATAAAGCTAAGCAATTCAAGTTGTTAACAGCTCAATCTAGCTTGAATGTATTTGGTCCAACCCTGATCAGAAGTTTCTACCCAGGCAGAAGTAGGATTCCAGCCATCTTTTTTTCTTTTTAGAGTTGATTTTTCCTTCTTAATTTTGTAAAAGGCAATTCTGCCTACAAACAGTCCACTTTATTATCATCTATTCTGGCCAGAACTACCAATTTTATACTGTGATAAATTATAAAGTCCTCACCAGCCTGAGGCAGGAAAAGAACTTACTTGGGAGATATTCCTCACCCAAATTCACAATCACTTGTTTAGAAATCAGTAACTTGGGGTGCAAGTTATCCATTTTTAAGGAGTCTGTTAGGATTTTCATTGCTAACAGTGGCATGCTCACATACCAAAGAAATTTGACTTGTTGACCCATCAATGGTTTCCAAGGCAGTGGGAACTTTACCCTTCCATCACAGGAGTAGAAACAAAACGGGTGAACAATGTCACCTCCACAACGGTTTGCACAAAGTCCCACATTGAAACTTTATGCAAAACTCCCATTTTCACTTCCCTATAACTAGGGAACAGTACCCAAATAAAAAAGGTAACTATTTTCTCACATTTACTGTTACTCTGTCAAAATTACCACATATAGCTGACTTAAGCATCGGAGAGCCTTCGGCAGGCACCACACCAGTGTCCGAAACTTGACGACTGCTTCTTTCTCATTATCTTCTGCAAGATCTCCAAATACCAAAGGTCCACACCTCCCCCGCTAAAGATCTAACATTCCTCTACTTAAGTTGACCCTCCCAAGAAGAGCATCAACAAGTTTACCTTGCGAATATGTGCATAGTCATACGGATGTGCATAAGCACTAGCACCAGCAACTATTAAATTTGGCCGGAATAGCGTGGCACTTTTCTCCAACTGCAAATCATGGTTATTCTTGTCAGATGAAGCTTCTATAAATTTAAACATGTAGTTTCTATATGACAAGCAGAAATAATAAGAATAAGAGAGATTTAATCTTGCTAACCTTTCAACAAAATGTCGTGGTGTAAATCATCCATAACAGTATTTCAGTAATAAGTTTTTGATAATGTCTTTTTTGGTCTTTTGTAATGTATTAAAAGATGACAGTTTACTAATCCTACATTCTACAGCTTGAACTAATAGGTTTGATTTGCACTGTGTTATTATTTGGTCTTTATTGATCTTCATAAATTCCTCTGTGAGGTTAAGGCCAAAAAAGAAAGGTAGTTTAAGGCATTTTTGAAGCAGTAACATTCATACATCATTTTAAATATTCTTCACAACTTGGCAACAAAGTAAGAACAAAAAAAATGAGTGGTACTCTAAGAATCACCATAACAAGAAAACTTCTAAGCTAACCTGGTCGTAGTTAATACCAGTGCTCTCATTCAATCTGTACGGCATTGTTTCACAGCAGATATCTTTTTAGTGTCAATCTGCACATTACCAAAAAAAAAACAAAAAAAAAACAAAACAAAACAAAAAAAATTCGAAATTTAAAATGAGGAATGTAGTTACTATCAAGTATGGAAGTAACAAAAATTGAAAAATTATAAATGGCATGAGGCTCAACTTTTTTCAAAGTCAATAGATGTTACAAGAACAGTGGTATTGTTTTAAGTGCAGCTATTTCAAGTTTCTAGAGAAAAAAGAATCTGCAGATGTTACAAAACAATGGAGGACATGTTTTCAAGTACACAGCAGAAACCGCTCAGCAGAAGTTGTAATTACCTGATAGCCATGAGAAAGATGTCCACCATGAGGAAGATCGAGTGATTCTATCATGAGGTTTTAACAATGCAGTGTAAACCTGGAAATTAGCTGGAGACCCTGATAAAGGCTGCACATTGGCTGCAACATAAGAAGATGACCCTGGTAACATTATATTAGATGTTGCTAAACACTACTATTCAGGGATTTGATTGAACTGATTTATGCTCAACTTACATTATATTAGATATTGCTAACCCTACCCCATCTATCTTTTTTATGGTATACACAATCCTCCTCTTCCTTTTCCTCTTCCTTATTTTCAATTGTCACTTCAACCTTTAGTCTGTAGAATATTTCTAGTCTTGTTTCTGTAAAATTGGACAGAAACAACTATTTAGTTTGACACACTTAGTATAGACAATTGTATACCAGCAAAACATAAGGAATCAAATCTTCAACCCCAAGCAAGCACTCATCTCCAATTACTACCTACATCATAATATTCTCCAGCTTTTAGTGACTTCTGGCAAGTGATACGTTCAGTGGCTCCAGGAAGGTGATTAGAATGCCAAGTTCTTTCACACAGTTGCTAAAAATAGTCATATAGAAGATACGTGATAGGAAAGCTGAGGGCTAAGATACAATTGGAGATGGAGGTAGGAAGTTTTTGTGTATGATTTATCTTCTGAAACCAACTCCATTGATCTTCCAAGACATTCCAGGCCTAATTTTCTATTAAAATCATCCTGACTCATATAGTAGATGTTTGGAAACTGGTCTGTGAATATGAAATTATGGTCCTGGTGAATATTGAGATGCACACTGCACGTATGCTTACTTTTAGACATTGTAACAAATAGCTGGAGGCAGTGCATGAGTCATGCCCATATGAATTTACCTCCCCATTTTGCTGGATCCAACCGAAATGCTTCCAAAGCACACTTCTGGCATAAGTATTCTGCCATGTCAATGAACCTAAGATTTTTTTTTTTTTGGTCGAATAATGAACCTAAGAATATGAAGAGTTATTTCTTAATTAGTTTGTAACCCAAAATAAAGCATAAAGAGTTTGACTATTTTACACCCTGCTTTCAGTCATATTTTTGTATGTTAAAGCAAAGGGAATAGTTGGGAAGATTTCACATACTCAGTTCCTCCAAATTATCTAGCACCGGCGTATCCTTCACTGTTTTTTTTTCCCCATCACAGACAGCGATGTGAAGTTCTCTGAGGATATCAGCTCTAGCCCCTTCAGAAATAATAAGACATGAAGTTAAACAACAGACCAATACTTTGATATCATGCTAAAGAGAAATTTTTTCCTTCATTTGAATTCTCGCCAAGAAATGGAAAGAGAGAAACGTTTCTCAATTATGGCCTAGATGGGTTTAGCTTTCAACATAGACTACTAAAAGAACGCACTATTCTCAAGAATAATTGTTCACTGAAAAATATGCATCAAACTACTCCATTGTCCATTCTAACAAGTGTACTTCATACCGAAGTCTTGATTTTGATAACAGAATAAGAGCATACCTTCCATTGCCTGGTTTTCTCGTGCTCAGTGATGTCTGCAATTTCGGGATCCACTGCCTCCAGTGGAGCATTTAGTTTCTTAGGCAACTGTAAGATATAAAGTTCATGGTTTACTATTTAGAAACAAACCACATCAACACACAAAAGCACAGAGAAAAAAAAAAACAAGTCAGATTAAAAAGCGGTTGTAATGGGAACTTACTGTGACCCTGGGCTTCTCCTTGTCATAGACAGCTTCACTGGGCAAAGATGATTGTAAAGTGAAAAATAAAGTGGTAAAATTATCAGGCATTCAATGACAGCAAAGAACCCAACAACACAAAACAAGAGAAAAAGTAGAAAGAACCATGTAATAATGAGAGGAGGTATTGAAGAGAGGGCGAATGGGCTTGTCCCCAGAAGAGGAAAGCCAGCGAAGCCCCAATGCCATTGCCATGCTGAGTTTTCTCTCACTCTTTGGCTTCTGGAATCAGTTGGGTATACAGTATTTAAAGTGTATAGCCGAGCGGCTATATTATTTAAAAATATTAATATTTAAAGCATACAGCCACGCGGCTATACTATTTAAATATTCGAATATATGCAAAGGGTATAGCCGCATGGCTCTATGCTTTAAATATTCAAAGAGTCTAGCCCCGCAGCTACACTACATAAATATTCGAATATATTCAAAGCGTTAGCCGCACGACTATACTATTTAAATATTTAAATATATTTAATAGTATAGCCATAAAATATTCGATTATATTCAAAGATACGGTGACGCGACTATACTATTTAAATATTCAAATATATTTAAAAAGTATAGCTGCCCGACTATACTCTTTAAATTTATTTATTTATTTTTCCTTCTTTATGTATTAACTTCTCCAATTATATCCCTTTCATATTGATCATTATTTAATTTAAGCTGTTTCTTACTTGCAATATTCGCCCATTATTTTTATTCAACAAAAGAGTATCTAATCTGAACTTTTTCCGTTACCTAGACAAAACAAATCTATATTAAATAAAAATCTAAAACGGGAAATTCTACAAATCATACTTCACCAAATTGAAGGATGATAGTCGTATTTAAGCAAACACAACCTCAACTAGCCTATTACTAGTTTGTATAGCTAACCAAAACTCATTCATATAGTGGTTTATCTCTACCAGGTTGAATTCTCAGAAAAATTGGACTTTGTGGATGTCGTTTTGATTGGCTGCGAATGGATACCTGGTATGGCGGGCAAATTTAATGTGGCCGGCCAGAAGTAGGGTAGAAGTACACATAGGATGAAATTGTCATTTACAAAAAGATTAGGACAAGATAAACTTCAGATGTCCAGCAAACATCCTCATTGCAGTCAAAAGTCCAAGTTGTAATATGACCATGAGTTTTCCTCTACTTCACGACTCAGTGACTCACCAAGGCCCAAGAAAAGCTTTATCATGGTTAGTCTTTCTCTAATCAAATCTTTTATAAAAGTCTCCACATTTATCTCATCTATCTTATTAAGGGCCACCTTTTTTTCGCTACGTGCACCAATTTTCCTACATGAAATGGGTTAATGTAGACTAATGTTTTTTTTTTTTTTCCTCTTTCTCAGAACTCCTAAAATAGAATGTCATGCACTCAAACTTTGTTCCAAACGACATCAAAGATTGCAGCCCTTGCAAGGTCGGGCCAGATGACATGTGCTCGTAAGCTGTTCGACGAAATGACTCACAGAGACTCGGTCGCTTGGAATGCAATGCTTACTAGCTATACCCACCTTGGTTTTCACCAAGAAGCCCTCTCTCTTTTCCACCAAATGAGAATCTATGACACTGGACCTGATCACTTCACACTCACTGCGACTTTAAGCGCATGTGCTAGCGGATGCAATCTTCGGTGTGGAACCAAAGTTCATGCTTTGGTAACTGTTTTGGGTTACCAGTCTTACTTGCCGGTTAATAATTCGCTTATTGATATGTATGGGAAGTGTTTGGATCCCTCTAGTGCTAGGAGAGTGTTTGAAGAGATGAAACTAAGGAATGAAGTAACTTGGTGTTCTTTTTTATTTGCGCAAACAAACTCTAGTCAGTTTGATGTTGCGCGTCATGTGTTTTCTATGATGCCGAGAAGGGTGGAGATAGCTTGGAATATTATGATTGTGGGTTATGCACGGTATGGGGAAGTGGAGTCGTGTTTGGATTTGTTGAAAGGGATGAAAGAGAGTTTGTGTCAGCCGGATCAGTGGACTTTCAGTGCTCTGATGAATGCTTGCGCTGAAGCATTAGAATTTTGGCATGGTTGCATGGTGCATGCTCTTATCATTAAAAGTGGTTGGAGTTCTGCTGCGGAAGTAAAGAACTCAGTTTTAAGTTTCTATGCTGAACTAGGCTTCCATGGCAGTGCAGTAAAGATTTTTGAGTCCACTGGAATCCTAACACAAGTATCCTGGAATGCCATGATCGATGCCTACATGAAACAGGGGAATACCCACGAAGCGCTTCTTGTATTTCAGCGAGCCCCTGAAAAGAACATTGTCTCGTGGACATCTATAATCTCAGGATATGCAGGAAATGGACATGGGGATGAAGCTGCCAAATTCTTTGTGGATATGGTAAGAAGCGGTGTCCAACCAGATGATTTCACATTCGGAGCTGTCCTTTATGCATGTTCAAGCTTGGCAGTACTCGGACATGGTAAAATGGTCCATGGTATCATACTTCATTATGGCTTCCATGCTTATGTCTTTATTGGGAATGGCTTAGTTAACATGTATGCTAAATGTGGGGATTTACAAGGGTCAGTCCGTGCGTTCAGTGATATTTTACAGAAGGATCTGGTATCTTGGAATGCTATGTTGTTTGCATTTGGGTTGCATGGGCAAGCTATCCAAGCTCTACAGATTTTTAAAGAGATGGTAGAAAATGGAGTAAAACCAGATAATGTGACCTTCATTGGCCTGTTGATGACTTGCAGCCATAACGGGCTTATAGAGGAAAGTCGCGCGCTTTTTGAAACCATGGGGTCAGTCTATGGGATTTCTCCTGAAATGGAGCATGTGGCATGCATGGTGGATATGCTCAGCAGAAGCGGTTACTTAGCAGAAGCGAAAGAGCTGGTTGGTAAGTATTCAGAAGTGAGTAGTGCTGAGACCAGTTCTTGTGAAGCTCTACTTGGTGCTTGCTTTGCACAGGGGGACGTGGGATTTGGAAGAAAATTGGGCGAAAGTCTGAAGATACTAGAACCGCATAAAGAGACGAGCTATGTGTTGCTGTCTAATTTGTATTGTGCAAGCGGGCAATGGAAGGAAGCAGAAATGGTTAGGGAGATGATGGTTGATCAAGGGGTGAAGAAAATGCCTGGTTGTAGTTGGATAGAAGTGAGAAACAAGGTAACAGCTTTTGTAGCTGGGAAGCATTCTAATCCATGTATGAATGAGTTATGTAATATATTACATTTCATTAATTTTGAAATGAGGAATCCATGGCTTTGGTGACATTGATAATTGAAAGAATTTTACATATCTCAAAAGGTTCTTCATACTATTGAAGATGGATAAATTTTGAGACAGATGACGTCAAATTTGAATGGTTTAGGGATTTTAGTTTGTAGTATTAAATGGATGACATCCATACGTGGGATGAAAATGTCAAGTCAAAAAATACTGTAAAATTAATTTTGAGCGGTTTTCATATAGGCCAAACCAAGGTGAACCAAAATAATTATGATTTGTTTCGGCTTTGTTTCAAATTAATGTAAAAACTGAACCAAGCCGCCCATAATAACGCATTCCAATTTCAATTCCAATTCCTGAACTTCCATGTGTTTACTTATACATAAATAATAAAAAAATCATATAGGTATCTGTAACCCAATACTCTCCAAACCAATAATTGATCCAATTCTAATTCCTTAATTCTCATATTCAAGAGTTCCTTAATTCATGACTTCTTCGTTCCTTGTAAATAAATATCCCCGTTTAAGTCAATTTGAATTAGAGTAGATAAAAGATGGATTTTATTTTAAGTTATTATTTATTGGACAGGAATTAGTTCTCTTTTCCTTTTCTTTTTCTACTTTTTTTTTTTTGTGAGAAATTCTATGATTGCATTCATAATTCTGCTAAAAAATCCACTAGCAACAAAGGGCCAATACAAACTAGCTACAAAAGGGCCATTACAACAACGGAGCGGTCTAATATCAAAATTAAGAAAATCAGGTATGTTTCCACCAACGATCAGGCAAGATCGAAGAAACTCTGGCATAGGCATCCCAACTAAGATTGCAAACTTAGAATAATAAAAAAGAGATAAAGCTTGAAAAAACCAAGCCATAACAATACAAATAAAACTCTCACAAGGAGAGATGAAAAGCTCTCACAAAGGAGAGATGAAAAGCTCTCACAAAGGAGAGATGAAAAGCTCTCACAAAGGAGAGATGAAAAACTCTCACAAAAGGAGAGGTGAAAACTACACAGAGATCCCAAAGAGTCTCTGCAACTTATTCCAAACATAAAGAAATTGCAAAAAAGATGGTGGTGGAGATCTGACGCCGAAATGCAGGTGAAGATCCGACGCTGAGCCGCAGCCGCCACTAATAGTTGGATAAAAATCATAACAAAACTAAGACAAATAGGGAAAACCCTTTGTCTTTGAAAATGGGGGAAGAGGTGAAAGGAGTAAGGGAGGAAGAGAAGAGAGGAGAGGGGGGAAGAACAATGGCTTCTTCCCCCCTCAAAGTGGAAAACACTCTAAGAGTGTTTTTTGGGAGAAGGGGGCTATGATTTTTTTTATTTAACTTATCATTTCTACAGACCTTGGTGGACCTTCCCTGACAGATACTGAAAAATATCTACATTTTTCAAAAGGTGAAAAACATACCTATACGTGTTAGAAGCGGGTTTTTTCTACTAGATGCACCTGCTAAAGTGTTAAACGCACCTCAGTTTACCCTAATTGGAAATTTTGTACAACTTATATGGTAATTAATTTCACACTCACCAAGTTTGTGGAAGTTTTAGCTACTTGGGGTAAGAATATCTGTCTCTGAAAAAGAAGTTGATAATCTAACTAAAGACTTGCATGCCAATTATTGAATCATATATATATATATATATATATACAGTCCTGATCTCTTGGACCCCTGTAGTCCAAGAGATTTATGGTCACTCACCGTTGGATGTAAATTCAACGGTTCACTCATTTATGACTTGAATCGGGTAATAATCATTTATGTCATATTGCATTTATATATATCATTTTGAACCATTGGATTAATATCCAACGGTGGGTGACCACAATCTCTTGGACTCCTGTGGTCCAAGAGATCGGGACTGTATATATATATATATATCAACGATTGGATGTACACGTACGAGGCTGTATCAAATCCTTTTGTTTTTTCTTCTTTTGTGCACGTATACCTGCATTAATATTGCATCTACATGTATGTTTCTGTCTTTTTTACAACAACCAAAAAAAAAAAAAAAAAAGAGTTATTCAAATCATTAATATGCTAAAAAATTAATCTAAGCAGCAGCCAGTTGATTTATTCATCC
Organism: Prunus dulcis; assembly: GCF_902201215.1. Taxonomy (NCBI): domain Eukaryota; kingdom Viridiplantae; phylum Streptophyta; class Magnoliopsida; order Rosales; family Rosaceae; genus Prunus; species Prunus dulcis. Next base: position 38,348 of record NW_023010133.1, read on the forward strand.
ACTTGATATTAAAATATGTTCTGATTTTCAGGAAGAAGGAACTTTGTCTCCAACTAACTTGTTACTTAACAAATCCACTGATGCTTGTACTCTCTCCAGTGATGAGCTTCTGGGAGACAGGCAGGCCAAGATCAAAGGGTCCCAAGGAGTCAGTCTGTACAAAAGCAAGCAGTAAAATCAAAAAATGAGCCATTTGCCATTTTGCAAAGTTGTCCAAAAAATAATAATAATCACACTTGAACAAGAAATTCAAATATACCCATTTGATGCCCGACAGCCCAAGGCTTCTTTCGTCGTTCACACGTGAACAAGCCATGAGATCTGTATCCGATTCTTGACAGGCACGGTCTTGAGGAAGCCCAGCCACACTGTTAACCTGCTGCAATAGACATCAAACTACAAGCTGTTTACTTGAACACCTTCAAAGCGCCTAAAAACAGCCTTATCATATGATCTTACACAAGAGAATATGAAAATCAAGCATTCTACTGATGTTATAGCCCTATTGTAATCAACTATAATTTAGAAAGGTCTGGCAAACAGGTTATTAATACATCAATAGATAAGATGTACACAGAAGAGACCCTGGAGATTTTGAAGTCTTAGCCACATATAAATGTAAACGATGCAAAACATCTCTTCCACCATGGAGAAATTTGATATTTCAACCATGATAGGAGCCAACTGATTTTAAAACATGAATCCAGATTTAAGCAACGTACCACTCAATTGAAATAACATAATGAAATGTATGAATAGAATTCAGCAAACCTTGGTTGCATTAGGGGACTTGAATGCTTTGGAAGCAGCATTCTGACTGAAACCTCCACAACTTCCACCAAATCCCAGAACATCCTTTCCCGACGAAGAGAACTTTTGAAAAGGAAATGCATGACAAGTTTCTTCAGCATCCAAAATAGATAAGCATGAGTCATGAGTGGATGGCCCTGGACCTCGAGGGCTATTTATTCGGGTGGCAACAAAACCTTGGTGTGAATCAGAAATTAGATGAGTTGGTGGCAAGCCTGCATTGCTCGCAGTTGATTGTGCATCAATTCGGTTGAGCTTTCCCTGTAAGGATGCTTCAGAGAGGAGGCCACCAATGCTTATAGATGGACAATCAGCCCACAACGCATACAATTTTGAATCACTCTTTAGTTCAGTGGGATGAAAGCCTTCATCTTTCCCAATTTGTTTTTTATCACTGTTATTGCACTTAGCCTGTAAAGATGCTTCAGAAAGTAGGCCTTCAATGCTTACACTGTCAACCAAAAGTGGCGACTGAGCATGGTTGCCATCCATCCTCTGACTATCACCCTAATTACAATAAGAGAGCAAATTTCAGAAGATCATTAAAATTCATGAAAGAAAAATGTTGCAAAAATCTCTAAATAAAACTCACATTATTGTAGCAACTTAAGTGCAAAACAAATATTCCAAGTCCAAAATGCTCAACAGACCAAATTTTCCATGTCTGCTTTTAGATTTGAAAGAAAAAGGATTGAATAATTATCAAAACTTGTATTCTAAATCCAACATTTAGTCATGTCTATATATTGGCTTCCCAGCTTAAATGCAAATTCACTTGAAATTCATTATCACCAGAAATGAATATTTAAGAAAAATTCAAACTCACCTTAGTAATTTTTAAAAGCTCCAAAAATGTGTGTGTGTGTGTACATGTGAAAAAAGAACGATCAAACAAACAGAGAAATAAGCAACATTTTACCTTAAGATGAACAGCTCCAGTAGAAATCTTCTCAGTATCTGCATTTATTGTTTCACTTGCATTGATTGATCTGAAATCTTTTCTTGGTAACCCAGTGTGTTTCCCCACTTTATCATATGAATTCTCTGTGGCAGCCCTGGAATATCTCTGTGCTCCTTCAGATTGTAAGTCAACCTTGTCAATAGCTGATGTAGAAGGTTCAGCAGCGGTTTTAGGTTCAGTAGAGAACCAGCCATACCTCAAGAAACATATTAAGTCAGATAAATAAATTAAATTGTATACTCCCTTCAAGTAAGAGAAATGAGTAAGCCTTATACCTTAAGCGAAAAACTTCAGGGCTTCCAATAGCTGCATAGATAGCTCCCGCGCTAATGTCACCATCATTCAGTGTCCATCTTATGTTACTAGACATACTGTCCTGTATCTTATATGGGAATAGAGCTGGCTCACCAAGAGAAACACTTGAACTGCCCCACTTGCCATTAAGGTGCTTTAGCACAGAAGAAATCTTCTTCCGTGCTCTAAGAATGAGTTCTAAATATGGATGATGTCCATCCTAAAATGAAATTAAATAAAACAAAACGAAACTTAGAAATTAAAGTGACAAAATGTTATGTTGCAAATATATAATGCTGTTCTAAATTTTCAATGTTTCATGATTTATAAACAACCTTTTCCAATCCTATGCGGGTGACTTCATTTACAGGGAAAAGCTGCAACTTGATCTTTGAATGAGGAAGAAGTGTTTGCCCTTGACAAAAATCAATAACAGGCAGCCTCTTTGTTGTTTCTGAAGATTGCACACCTCTGTCCGGAAGCTCCAGACACATACCATCAGCTGCACTGTAAGGTGATAAACACTCATCTTTTTCTACCAAGAAATTGCCACCTTTCCCTAAGAAAGATAAGATGAAATTAACTAAAAGGAATGCCCAAGAAAACTGCAAGTGAAAGTTCAATACGCATAACAGCACAAGAAAATGAACAGGCTAATCAAGTCAAAGGAGATTTGTATAGGTTTATTTGTAAGTGGAATAGTATGTGGAAAATCTTCTAGATGAAAGAAAATACAAAAATTTATAGTTCAAATACTCAGATGAGATATCCTACCTGTTGCTTTGTGGCTGTGCCGAGTAGTTCTCCTTGTAGATTTCTGTTCTCTCATGCTACTTCCTATACCTCCCCTGCACTCTATAGGAACCTTGATCACCCTCTTGTTTGTTTGTCTAGAAGCTTTCATGCTGTTTTGGCTTTACTGCACCGTTAGCCAACTGTCACACACACTTCGTCCTTCTCACTAGTGAAACAAGAATGCAGTATGTCAGGCTTCAACAACATTGGATATTAAGAATGAGCTAATTTACTTACGGAACACAATAATGGCTTGCTTAAAATTTGTTTGGAACCATGGTGAGAGGCCAATAAATAGTTAATTGGTGTGACTAAGCACAAGAACAGATAATGGCTACATTGCCCTTTCTCACAGATATTACCCTCAATGTTTCCTACTAGTTTCTACCAAAAACATAGTTTTTGTAAGAAACACAAAACATCTACATACCCCCACAACCTGCGCAAAAACAAAACCTAAGACACAAAATACCAGCCAACTAAAATTTTGCACCACACAAATCTTTGCTCTCTGAGATCCATTGTTCCAAATCGACAATCCAATTTTGAAATTTTAGAATTCTCCAAATTAAACGAAAAACCTCACTGAGCCTCAAGACCCCAAAAAAAAACTAAACTAAATGGGTTTTTTCCTCTTACTCTTTGAGAATTTGAGATTTAATTTTTGAAGCTCAAGAACTAAGCTGATAATAACAAACATCATATTTAAACAAAACTTTTCAAGATTTACCAGCTATAAACCAAACCCCAAGTAACAAATTTTAATCTTCCGTATACACTACCTGAACTCATTGACTTATTCTTCTTCCTTTGTTTTTGGTGTAAATATATTCTCTATATGGTCTTGAACAACCAATGCTTAGAAATCAGTCATTTGATTCAACCTCCGGTGAGCCTGGGTTGGAAGGACATGAATTGCAGGTATGTATTTATGAGTATATATAATTATATATTCACTGATTCCGGTAATTCTAGGAACTAGGGTTTCGAGCATCACCCATATAAACAAAATGAAGATAATTTGAACGATTTAGAATGAAATATTGTGCCCTAAAATCTCATAATCCAATCCAAATCATAAACAAAAATCAACTGAATCTATAAATAAATATATAGCTCTTGGGCCGATTTATTTCACCAAAATTCAGGGAAGAGAGAAGAACTACAGAGTAGGCAAAGTAAAATTTCAACAACTTGATCGAATTTCTAGACATTACAACCCAAAATGTAAAGGGATATGAAGGCCTGCTGCGTACCTTAATCCAAACTGAATCCAAGCATTGAGAAGGAGAGAGAGGGAGTGCGAAAGATTCAGAGTAAAATGTTTGGCGGGAATGAGTCTGCGATATTTTAAAGGTCTTTTTGAGTTTGAGTCGGTCCCGCCTGAAAGTACAAATTATTTTGGGTTTATTTTCCTTTTTTCGTCAACATCAATTTTGACCCGTATTTCGGCTAATTTGGAATTTGGAATTTGGAATATCTTCTAGGTTGTTAGGCCATCTCCAGTTATGGGCTATATTCCAAATATAGCTTTAAAATAATACAAAACCTATCCTCAACCATGAGAAAAAAAAATTGGCCAAATTTGGAGGGCTACATTTGGCCCTTTAGCCCTCCAACCTGGCCATATTTAGCCCAGTTTTGACTTAGGCCAAATTTTTTGTGGGTCCCATGCATGTGCTTTTGAAGAAGATAAATTATTAAGTGCGAGCAAGAGCACGAATCATCTCGTGCAAATGCATATCCAACAGCCAACAATAAAAGTGTTGACATCATCGATATATTAGTCATGAAAAATTATTGGTCATGACAATAAAAGCGTTGACGCCATCCAACAGCATTTTTAAATATTTTTAATTCTTGTTGTTTAAGAAAAATGTTTAAAAAATTATTGGTCATGACCATTGGAAGTCAGACTATTGAAACCCAACCTTTTAAAAAATATATATATATATATTTGATCATCTTTTTAAATGTTTTCAATTCGTAAAAAAATAATAAAAAATTACCGTTGGAGGTCAAACCATTGAAACCCATCCTTTTTAAATAATAATAATAATAAATGTGGTCACCTTTTTAAATGTTTTCAAGTGTTGTTTAAAAAAAATTATAAAAAATTATTGGTCATGTAATATTGTCTTTAAATAGTAGTTTAATTAAATTAAACAATACATAGTTGTGGAATGCATGAGTATTGTACCATAGTTTTTCTCAAAAATAATAAAATATGAAGGACCCTAAAATATAGCCCTACATGGTTGGAGATGGAAAAATTTAGCCCTGCACTATTCTTTAAAAAATTAATATTTTGGAGGGCTAAATATTTAGTCATGGACTACATTTAGCCCTATGACTGGAGATGGCCTTAGGCCTAATTTCTGATTAAGGGCCAGTTTGGTATTACTGTGCTGTGAAAATAATCGTTGTC
>NW_023010134.1:0-43323 GCF_902201215.1 Prunus dulcis
TACGGATTTAGGGTTTACGGTTGATGGTATACAATTTACGGTTAAAATTGAATTGAGTTCGGGCGATAGTATTCAAATTGAAGTGTTTAGGGTTTAGAGTTTGTGGTTTATGCATAAAAGGTAAAATTGAAATGGGTTTGACGTTACGGTTAAAATATAATTGGGTTTATGCAATTCATTGTTAAAAGTCAAGCGGTTAGGATTTACGGTTACAATTTAGGGTTGGGGTTTATGGTTAACACTGAAATGGGTTTGGCCTTTAGGGTTTAAAGTATGGTTTATGTTTATAATTATATTGGATTGAGGTTATAGACTATTCCGTAAGCTTAGGTTTTAATAATTTTCACTGTTTCAAGTCGTATGTAATTGTTATATATAATTTTGAAAAGTAGCGATACTTTTACAAATAGTTACAATTTCAAATGTCCATTAATTAGGAAAAATAAGTTTTGGACTTTATTGTTTAAAAAACAATCTCGGAAATGTTTTTTGCAACAAAAAAGAAGGTTATTTGAGGGAAGTATTTGTTGTAATTTTCAAATGTTGAGATAAACAAGTTTTGAAGGAGTTTATTCCGAATGGACAATTTAACCTCCTAAATGTTTATTTAAAACAACCTCTCATGTCCAACCAAATGAAGAGCATATGTACACACTCTAGAGTACTCTAACTTATCTATCTTCACCAAAATCATGGGGAAAAAACAATTCAGCTGTGAAGAAAGGGTTTATGGGTGATGTACCCAGTAAAGTGAAAATCACTACACGGGATTCGTTTACTGATGCGAACAAAGGCAGTAAACAAGCGTCTGCAAGTGAACCTGCATAAAATAATATGCAATTGCAGTAATCAGATGCAGTTCAGAGGTACCTGTGCGCAATTCAAAATTTCGTACAACGGGTGGTTATAATTTTCACTTCGAACGTACAAACATAAAATTTAACAACCCAAACAGTAATGTACATAACACAATACTGAAAACGTTAATATAACATGTTATTTTTGGATCACACTTCCAAATTGCAAACATGAAAAATGTAAACTAAAACATTACACTCTAATCCCTGAACTTGTAGTTTTCATCATCCGAGTCATCCGTGGACTCCCATTTTTCAACTTCCTCCCAATGCGTAATGAGCTTGTCAGCGTAGCAATCACTGCACCATTCCGTCTTTTAAGGGGTGCACTTGCAAACAAGAGGAGATGGTGGCTTTGGAGGCGAGGGAGTTGGAGACCGGTAAACTTGAACATTATCGAAATTTACAGAAAAAAGATCCTTGCAAAGTTGACATGGACGCAAATCATGTGGAACATGGTTACAAAAGTTAGGCGTAACATGAACTTTCGGATCATTTGGATCCCAACCTTGCTGTTTTGGGTTGTTGACAACGTGAGGTTGGTTTGAAGAGGAAGCCATGCATTTGTAATGGAATGGATAGAGTGAAAGAGGCAGTCACTGAAATGCCCTTTTATACTAGAATGGAGGGTTTCAAATGTTAACGCAAGGGTTATCCGGAAAAAAATAACCCTGCCAACTGACTTTTTTAAAGTAACAGAGTATTTGTTCACAGGAATGCAATACGTGCGTTCGTGGACAAAAGTTACCCGTTCGCCGCAAAACATGGGCCAACCACCTTACTTTTTCAAGAAAACATAATACTTTTTCACACGAACGCAAAAGGTACGTTCGCTGAGGAAAGTTTTATATTCGCCGAAAAAAGAAATCCAACCAACTTACTTTTTCAAACAAACGGAAAGATTGTTCAGACGAACGCCATACATGCGTTCCTTGAGAAAAGTTACCCATTCGCCGAAAACATGCCCCAACAACCTTACTTTTTCAAGTAAACTGAATACTTTTTCACACAAACGCAACAGGTGCGTTCGCTGAGGAAAGTTTTATGTTCGCCGAAAAAAGATATCCAACCAACTTACTTTTTCAAACAAACTGAATGTTTGTTCTAGCGAACGCAAGAGTTGCGTTCGTTCAGTAAAGTTACCCGTTCCCATAAAAAAGGCCCCAACAAACTTACTTTTCTAAACAAACGGCGCGTTTATTCAAATGAACGTAAGGGTTTGGTTTCGTTCAGTAAAGTAACCCGTTGCGCCGAAGAAGAAGGCCAACATAGTTACTTTTTTAAACTAACAGAGTATTTGTTCACAGGAACGCAATACGTGCATTCCTTGAGAAAAGTTACCCGTTCGCCGAAAACATGGGCCAACCACCTTACTTTTTCAAGTAAACTGAATACTTTTTCACACAAACGCAACAGGTGCGTTCGCTGAGGAAAGTTTTATGTTCGCCGAAAAAAGATATCCAACCAACTTACTTTTTCAAACAAACTGAATGTTTGTTCTAGCGAACGCAAGAGTTGCGTTCGTTCAGTAAAGTTACCCGTTCCCATAAAAAAGGCCCCAACAAACTTACTTTTCTAAACAAACGGCGCGTTTATTCAAATGAACGTAAGGGTTTGGTTTCGTTCAGTAAAGTAACCCGTTGCGCCGAAGAAGAAGGCCAACATAGTTACTTTTTTAAACTAACAGAGTATTTGTTCACAGGAACGCAATACGTGCATTCCTTGAGAAAAGTTACCCGTTCGCCGAAAACATGGGCCAACCACCTTACTTTTTCAAGTAAACTGAATACTTTTTCACACAAACGCAACAGGTGCGTTCGCTGAGGAAAGTTTTATGTTCGCCGAAAAAATGAATCCAACCAACTTACTTTTTCAAACAAACGGAATGTTTGTTCTAGAGAACGCAAGGGTTGCGTTCGTTCAGTAAAGCTACCCGTTCCCCTAAAAAAGGAGCCAACAAACTTACTTTCCTAAACAAACGGGGCGTTTGTTCAAATGAACGCAAGGATTTGCTTTCGTTCAGAAAAACTAGACGTTCAGCCAAAAAAGCCCTGCCGTCATTGTTACTTTTTTAAACGAACAGGGTATTTGTTCAGACGAATGCCATACGTGCGTTCCTTGAGAAAAGTTACCCCTTCGCGGAAAACATGCCTCAACCACCTTACTTTTTCAAAAAAACGGATTACTATTTCACACAAATGCAACAGGTACGTTCGTGGAGGAAAGTTTGATGTTCGCTGAAAAAATAAATCCAACAAACTTTCATTTTCAAAGAAACGGAGTGCTTGTTCTACTGAACGTAAGCGTTGCGTTCGTTCAGTAAAGTAACCCGTTCCCCTAAAAATGAGCCCAACCAAATGACTTTTTCTAATGAACCTGGTGTTGGTTCAAGTGAACGCAAGAGTTGCGTTCGTTCAGTAAAGTTGACCGTTCCCCAGAAAGATGGGCCCAACCAACTTACTTTTTCGAACATACGGGGTATGTGTTCAACCAAACGCAAGTAGGTGCGTTTGTTTGGAAAACTTTGACCTTCTAACGAAAAAGGAACCCAATCCAAAGTACCAAGTACCAAATACCAGCTACCAACTACAGACGAAGGATTATTTAAGGAGTTACTTCCTATACATTTCAACTCAAACATTTCCACCTCTTTTAGTAATAACATTACTCATACACAACCTGAAAGAGAAAAACGAAAACCCAAATAATGTCACATTCAATGGTTGGTAGCTCAAGAGGCTCCTCCACGCCTAAGAAGAAGGGGGCGGGTGATGATGATGGTGTTGATTGTTCGTATTATGTCCGCCAGCAAGTGAAACGAGCCCATGATGTCACAAAGCCTCCCACTAAGGCTAGTAACAACATCTTTCATGAAGGAGATTCAATCACCAAGTACGAAATGTATAATGGCGGGGTTGAGATCGGCTTTGAGATGTTTAGGAAATACGCTCAGCTTGTTGATGCTGGTTCAAAAAAGTGGGACAAAATCGAGTTATACGAAGCAATTGCTGTATTGGAGAAGCGAGCTCCGTGAAGCATCGGTATTTTATGATTTGCGTAGTGTTGTTTGTCATAATTTCGGATGTAATTTCAGATGTTATAATTTCAACCGTACTATCGGATGTTAAATGTTATAATCAGTATGGTAGAATAGTTTGAGGGTTTAGTTTTGTAAAAAAAAAAAAAAAAACCCATAAATATGGTTAGGAGACCTTTATTATGTATTATGTATTATGAATGAACTAGGAACTCCTGTTTTCGTAAATGACGTCTGGGCCCCAGATATGCTATAATGTTCCCTTGGTGGCAACAAAAAAACTCATGTGTGCAATGTTTTACACGAAGTACATAATATGCATTTGGCCGTCATGTAATGCAATTGAACATGATATAATGCAAAAGCAAAGTTCCTGTATGCAAAACGGGATAAGTACATGCAATTGCACTACCTTAACCATTAACCCTACGTGCATGCAGTTGCACTAAAAGTAATTACATTTCAGTGTTTGGGGCTTTCCAGTCGTGAAATGTTTGGATGTTGTGAAGAAAACCAAAAAAACATTTGTAAGCAAACAATGGAATTCAATTACATGATGTGCAACAGTCGTGCATGCAATTGCACTCGCTATATTACAAAAGAACCCCGACTGTGCGCAAATAGGGATATATACATGCAATTACGCCTAATTTATAAAGTGTAATCCCTTACGACCTACTGTCAAACTTTCTACTTTGCCTGGGAGCGTGTCATTGGCTTCCTTGCGATGGGATGATGAGGGATGGATGGACCATGTTGGGCCAACATGTCAAGTTCCTCGTCGACAACTCTTCGAGCGGACTCCCTTACTTCCTTTAGACGCGTGTTTTTTGGGTTCTTCAGCAACGATAGTGCAACGCGAACCCGCTCGCTCGCATGTTGAAACTGCAAAAAAAATAACAACCCGTCAAAGAAATGATTGAAAACAAATATCTGACATGGAAGACAAAACTATGAAACGAAATTTATGCCGACTCACTTTATTGGAACCGTGTGATGTGCATTCAATATCTTCTAGCCAATTCATGACGAAGATACCACAATCGCATCCATTTAGTTGTCTGGGGGCCTTGTCAGTTCGCACAATGTTGAATTTTGCAAACTGCCATCCTTTGTCAAAATGTTTGACAATCTCATCTTTATAAATGTAGTCCAACACTTTCATCTACACCACAATCAATTCAAATCAATTCATAGTCGGGATGTTAGGAGAATAAAAATACAAACCAAAAATAGGTAAATTAAACTTACAATTCGTTCCGCTAATTGATAACGAGATGCGTTGTATTTTGCAGCGGGGAGACTATCCCATAGTTCAACCTTTTTATCACCCATAAGCACCACTAGCAAATACCAATGACTCCCAATTCGATCCAAAACGGGAATGAAAATCTAGGGAGCACAATGACTTCCTTAGAAAAACATGCGTATACAACAGTGCACTAAAGATATTGTAAAAAATAACTTAAATCGATTCCTTCTCGCACTTCCTAAGGCCTACGGTGAACCGTTTGGAGAGTTCCCTTCTAAGTTTGACACCCAATTCAAAAAGTTTCCCATCACTTGTATTATTTACTTGCTCCTACATTCACATATACTATAAGCGTAAATTCATTTACTAAATCACAAACTATAATAGTTTGAAAAATATGAATGCTTACCGACATATATGTGTGGAAGTACCAATTCCCTGACCCCTTTTCTTGTAGATAATAGACTTGCACGTTCAGTACTCTATCATTAATCCACATTTCGGGCCTCAGGCACATGAACTCATCTCTCGTGACATGATGTTCGTTTTCTATTTCAATTAGAACTTCCTCACTAAAACGAAAGAAGAAAGCAATTGTTATAATTAAATTCACGTACGCGACAACATATAAGGAATTTGGTCAATTTCATAATTCAACATTTGTATGTAAGTAGTTACCTTGAAAAGTTGTTTGACCTAAAAATGTAACTGAATAATTCAAAATCGGAGTCTTGTAAGTCCTCGGGTTTTAATTTGAAAGGCCCAATTTTAATCTTAGACGCCGTCCTTTGCACAGCCTTTCCTTTTGCATTTGACGGGTCAACCCATGGCTCTCTACAATGAAGCCCTGGACGCCTTTCAGCCGTTCGACGTGTTTGAATTCGACTTTGATCACCACGGGCCAATTTTGTGAACTTCCTCTTTTCCACGCTAAATTTCAACTGTGGAAAAGGGAATCCAAATATTACAGTTTGAAAAAAACAAAAATTAAGTATTTTACAACTATGTCAATAAATGCGTACTGAATAAACGTAAAAGATAACAAAAAACTCGATCTTGAAACTCCTAATCGCTCATCATACCTCAGGTTCACTGAAACTCTGTCCATCCGGTAATGGCGTCCAAGGATTGTTTACATGAACTGGACCTTTCTCCTTTAATTTCCTAGATTCTTCACCCTTCTTCTTCACAGCATTCTCACCACCTTCATCTCGTATTTTCGGTGGCCCGTCCTCCTTAGTTTGATTCACATCTTCATGTCTTGCGTAATTCAGAAAGGACCTCACTTCACTCATTACCTTGTCAGTGAGTTCCAACACTGAACGTTGGACCTGTGCCTGTATTACTGAAGCCAAACTCATAGAAACTTGTTGAACTATTCTTTCAACGTTTACTCCAGACACTTCATTTGTTCGACGGTGCTGTGAAACAACCCGCACGGTAGGACTATCAAACCCACCTTGCTTGATAACCCATCTAATCATTTTCCACACTGAGTTATTGTCCCAAGACACAATGGGATCCAAAGACTTATCAACACTCCACCATGGACAATTGAATCGAAATACAATAGTTGCAGAAAAAGCAATGACCCATTTACATATGCAACTTTCTTCGCTTTGAACGACCTAACCTTCACATAAGAAGTTGAATCCATGGTCGGCCCAGTTCTTGGTCTCTATCTTCCCTGGGATCGTCAAGAAAGTTAAATATTTCCCGGTCACTGATGGTGAAGATGTGGGGCAAAGTATAGTGCCAAGTGCAAACATCACAAATCGAACTTTAAAGTCCTCATTCGCATTTTCGCACTTTTCCAATTGTTCAGCTAAACCCTTTACTAATACTCTTTTGCCATTTCCACCGAAACTCTTGACTAATTGTTTCACCTTTTCATCTTCTACCGGCCTGTCGAGTTGAACATCCTCGCCGGTGTTCTTAAGACCCATAACACGCCCAAACTCATCGGCACTTATTCTAATCACATTGCCGTGCAGTTCTATAGAAGACGTATCAGGATTGAACTTTTGAATCAAACAATGGCATAATTGGCGGTGTAAACGAGTGCACGACAAAGATGCCACATTACCGAACCCAATAGCCTTAATTGCTAACCGCTTCTCCTCTGACAATTTTTCCACCGTACGATGGAATCGGTCCGGGCTGCATCTAGTTATCCAACTCATCTCATTCACTGAGTCGTTTACTTGCCCGCTTGAACCTTCTAAGGCAGAACCATATGTTGCCTTCTCTGCAGTGTTCAATTTCCTCCACTTATTACTAATCTCTTCTTGTACCTGAAATAAAAAATTCTCATGAATATACCCTTCTTAATAAAATAATTAATAAACTGACCAAATCATTGTCATCTCTCACCTTATGGTCCAACTTTGCATTGGCCACTTTCCCCATTTCTTGTCGTTCTTTTTTCCTGAAAATCATTTATTTTTTTTAAAAAAAAACCATTATAATATTAAGCAACCACATTTCCAATTTGTAGATGTACGTGTAACTTACATGAAATTAAAAAAAGCATCTCGGCCAACTCTTGTTTGTTGCACAGTTGTCTCGGCCTTGCGCTTTCCTTTCGCTGATCGCCTTTTTTGAGCTTCCATAACTTGCACAAATCAAGTACAAAACACTATCATGCAATTGTCTCTAGAGCCGATCATTTGAATACTAATCCAATGCCTAATACACCCTAAACCCCGTAAACCCCGTAAACCCAGTAAACACTACAACATCACGTTGCTTAATTCAAAAAATACGGGGACCAGGATTTGCACACAGTTGCTTAGTAATTGCATGTACTGATATGCAATTGCACGACACTACTTGCAAGTGCATCAGCCCTCCATTATAACATTGCACAGATAATACACACAACCCACCAATGCATTTCTATATTGGGCGGACATTCTGACTCATTTCAAATCCCAATCCAAATCTTAACCATTCCTAACATTACACTTTCGGAACACTTTACTCCCCATACAAAAAATTCAAAAACACAGTCAAACCTACCTACCTACCACGAAATCACCTCACGTGCATAATTTCAAAACAAAACTATATACAGTAATTGCATTCAGTTACTTGGATTTGCATACAGGCGATTAGTAATTGCATATAGAGATATGCAATTGCATGAACATAACAACCATGAATGTGAGATACCCACTTCACCTCACGACACTTTTCAGACTGAGAAACCCACTTCATCTCATGAATGTGAGAAACCTACTTCCCCTCTTGCCCCAATTCATCACCACAGAAATTCAATTAACAATAACATAAAACATAGTGTTAACTTACCTTCACAAGGAACTAATACCAAATGCTTTCACAAGGGCTCGATTGCAGATGAGAGGAGTGCCAACAACCTACCAGTTACTGGAAAAACTGAATTCCAATTCCTATTATCAACCCAAAATGCTAACCCAAAAAATTTCTCCAAAATCCAAACCCTAGAATATGGGGTTTTCTACAATGATGACAAAGAAGAGAGAGAGGTTGCAGAGACAAGGAAGAAACTTTCTACAAAAGAGGAGTTGAAGAAGATGACTTTGATCAGAAGAGGAGTTGAAGAAGATGACTTTGATGTAATGAAGATGTTTCAAGTTGAAGCCGCTCTGAGTGCATGCGAAATTGAAGACCATCCTTAACCTATTGACCAGGTCAGCAGGTTTCCTATGTTTTTTAAAACTCCTCACGTGATCGGCTGTACTGGTACACCCGATGCACCACAGACGATCTCACGAAGAAAACCCATAACGCTGTCATTACAGAGCAAGCAAAGCAAAGTCTTGAGAGCTCAAAAATATCAATATGGAACCTGAAAGCAAGCCAAGTCTCTCTGAACTCAGCAGCACAGCAGCATTAGGAGATTACGTTCTGATATCAGAGATTGGGGAAGGCTCTTTCTCCAGAGTGTGGAAAGCCGTGCACAGAGAAAGTGGGGAGGTGGTGGCTCTGAAGCAGGTCTTCCTCTCGCGGCTCAACAGGCGCCTCAAGAATTGCTTGGATTGCGAGATCAAATTCTTGTCCTCTATTTGCCACCCCAACGTCGTTCGTCTCCTCAAAGCTTTCCAGGTACTTGATCATCTCCTTTCTTTCAATTTCTTCGATTATTTTTAATTTTTAATTTTTTTTTCCATATACCCATTTCATTAGTTTGGTTGAATCAGAGCAATATTGTAGGAAATTTGGAGTTTCTAAATTTCCATATTTTAGTGAAACTAGTTTTTAATGGCTAATCACGCTTCAACTTGTGCCGTCTGTCTTTTGATTTTTCTCTTGGTGATTGATTGATTTTTATGTGACTGGTGATTGGTTTAGTGGTCAATGTTATTTATAGGTTTTTAACTAAAATATTGAGGGATAATATTAGTAATTGGTTCCTCCATCCACCCGGTAGTAGCCGTGGTGATTTTTGAGTATGAAGGATTTATAACGCTTGCATTGTGAATGCAGAGAAGCCTTTGCCATAGATTAAGTTCTGAGCTGGTTTTTTTTAATTTTGGTTGGTTGTTGGATTGAATTTTACCCCCTCCAAGTAGGTTTTATTTTTCTCTCGCCTATGGATGATTGAAGTCTCAAACCTAAGTACTGCCTGCCCCACTCCACCAGTTTCACATCTATGCTGGCTCTCCAGCCCTTAATCTCCTTCCACCATTCTGTTTCTTGATCTTCATCTTGTTAGATACCTCTTCATTCTATTTAGTTAAATTATCCTTTACAGCCCAAAGGACCTTTGCTAGAATTATCCTAAGAAATCCTTGGAAATTGGTTATTATCCCAGCAATCTTCAGTCTATCTACAGAACCTTCTAAAAGATATACGGCATTGGCATGTCACTATACCACTATTTAAGATCCAAATATAATGGATAAGAAACCTAGAGGGGGTGGATAGGTTTCTGTTGACATTCCTAAATACTGGCACACTAATTTGTTTTTTACAAATACAACAAAAATTCTCATCTCACATGAGTACTTTCAGATATACACGTGTTTGGATGAATACAAGGACATCTTGATCTTCGATTCAATTTTTTAGTCAAACTTTTAATGCAGAAAACCTAAGCAAGAAACATGGGTCGAGTCAGGATTCAACTGATTAGACTTAGACTTACTAACCTACTTGATTCTAGGACTGTTATGCACCATTGTTGTCGTTGTCTACATGAGTAGTATAATGCTTCACGTAGATTTGAGTGATCCTCAATACACTCTTTCCAGCCTTCACTGTCATGAATCACTTACTTATCTTTTAAACATGTCCAGGCATGAGTAATTTATTTAAGAATATTGTTTACCGATAACTGGCCCAAACCTCTCAAGTTCTATCACTAAGCATGTTTCATACAAACGTAAAAGTAGGCATGAGATCATCCTCTAAACACTAAACTACTTTCACAGCAGATTTTGAATGCAGGGGTTGTTCTTGAGGGATTCCATAATCACAACTCAACCATTTAGAACCCCAAATTCTCAATCTCTATCTTTATGAATTTTCATAGAAGTTTGGAAGTGAACATGGGATTGTTCTCTAAACATCAAACTAGTTTCACAGTATATTTTATGTGTAAGGACTGTAATTAATCCAATTCCTAGTTTTGAGGGTATTTGATTACAGATTTTAACAAGGAACCCAAATTTTTTTATTCCTTATGTGTTAGTAAACGCCGGGTAAGTCATGAATTGGAATTATTCCAATACCCATTCCTGATAAGTAAACATGCCATAACGGAATTGTGTAGATAGGGAAAAGGAAGCGGAAGAGAGTGAGATTATATAAATGAAGATATCCAGGCACCAAACCTTTTAACTGTTGGAAACCAGCGTGTTATTTGGCTATTATTTAGTGAGTTATTCATGTCTTCAACCCAGAATGAAGGTTGCATATTCCTGGTCCTGGAATTCTGCAATGGGGGAAATTTGGCAGCCTATATTCGGCAACAAGGGAGAGTTCATGAACAGATCGCTAGGAAATTTATGCAGCAGCTTGGTAGCTTCTTATTTTCATTTTAATTTGTAATAAGGCTTTACACTGCTTCTACAGTCTGCATCTAATCAAATTCTTGTTGTCCAGGGGCTGGTTTGGAAATACTACATTCTCACCACATCATTCATAGAGACTTAAAACCAGAGGTAAAAACAGGATTTTATAGGACAATGGCAACAAAAATAAATTTTCCTATTTGTAGCCATTATTTTCTTTTGCCAGGGAAGTTATGGGTTATATGGGCCCTATGGTTGAATATCCACAGAAGATCAACTTTCAGTTCGCACCTGGGTGTTTGTCTCACAATGCTGGAGAAGCAAGAACCCAAAAGGACATTCTTAATCTGATTTTGATATTCACAATTATGAATCTTATTTGAACATGATTTTATTGAATTTTAAACTCATATATAAATCTACATTATAGGATCGGATTTTATGAATTGAATCTATATTGGTTGAACTTTGATCCTTACCTAATTCATTGCCCCCTTACGTGTAAATTGCATTAATAGATTGGAGTGACCCTGTTTTTAAACTTCACCAATGGTTTCCACTCAACAACTAGGATTTGAAAAAAAAAAAAATTACCAAAAATTACTTCTAAATATTAACAGATTCTTTTGGGTTTGGAGTCTTCAAATTGGAAACTTCCATGTCTTTTTTTCTTGAAGCTTTTTGAAATTTCTAGTCTTAGTGATGTCTTGTCGCATAAAATGCTACTTCAGAATTTTACATGACAACTAATTGTTGTTCTGACAATGCTGTAATTTTCTAAAGTAGAGTAAAAAAGTTGCAATTTGTTTTCTGGTTTTCTACATAGTACCTGCAAATGCAGTGTTTTTCCTATGGTTTGCGCAACATCATAATTCTCAAATTTCCTGAATTCCTTTGTTTTGTTGGACTAGAACATTCTACTCTCTCGCAGTGATGATGATGCAGTGCTAAAGGTAGCTGATTTCGGTCTCTCAAGGTAACCTCTAGCATAGAGGGACATATGTGGAAATTCATCCTGAAACCCTTTTTATTATATATTATTTACTATGATTTAAAGCAATTAAATTTGGAAGTTTCATTTTTTGCCTTTTCTTTTCTACTATGGACAGAAGTTTACATCCAGGTGATTATGCGGAGACAGTTTGTGGATCCCCATTATACATGGCACCTGAAGTTCTTCAGTTTGAAAGATATGATGGAAAGGTATGATCTTGTCCAGAGCTCATGCCATTTTCCCTTTTCAATCAGGATGAACAGAAATAAAGGTTTCGATTTTCATAGGTGGACATGTGGAGTGTTGGTGTAATTCTTTTTGAGCTTCTTAATGGTTGCCCTCCCTTTCCTGGTAGGACTAATGTTCAGGTATCAACGTACTAGTTTTTGCCATACAAACTCCTTTAAACATGCTCGCTCAAATAGTGATAGATTTTTTTACTTTCCAGGTGCTTAAGAACATCAAGTCATCTACATGTCTCCCTTTTGACCAACTCATCCTTTCTCGGTTGCATCCAGACTCTGTTGATATATGTTCAAAACTGTTGTCTCGAAATCCAGGTCTAGCATTATACCTTCCTCAATTTCTTATATTCTTATTGTACCCTTCACCAAAACTAGCTATATATATTGCTTATCTGTTAGGACCAGGATTCTCTACCAGGTTGGGATTTTATCTGGTTATACCAGGGTATTAATTGTTCTATTCTTTAAGGAGTTTATGCACAAGCGCTCAGTCTTTCAACCCTGCTGATACCTAGAGCTAAGATCAAATCCCATTACCTCTACAAATCAATTCTCTGAATGCATGTAAGGGTGAATAACCTCTAATTTTGACTTCGTACAAGGAAAACAAAATTATTATAAATAAAAAAACTCAATCTGTCCGACACCCAAATTTCCCACATCGAAACCCTATTTCAATTGTTGAGCCATTCAAATTTTTTTTTTTTTGTTTTTTGTTTTTGTTTTTTTTTGTTTGACTCTGAACTGTTAATGTTAAGAAGAGCCGATAGATTGAAAACAGAAGATACCTGATCTGCCTAAATAACTACATAACGAAAAACTTTCATGGAATCGACTGCATTTAGATTCAAACTAAAGCTTTCCTCATTAGCCATCTAGAAGAACAGTTGCACGTTGAAGATGAGTGAAATTTTAGGGTATACAAGTAGAATTTGTAAAAGGTTTTCATGTTTGAAGTTTCATTAGTAAAATTTTATTGAGTCTTACATATCAGGTTCAATACCTTGCTCTTGCATGTTGAGGATAATTGAGTGATTTGAATTTTGATTAAAGAAAATCAATATAGATGAGATTTTTGTATCTGCGCTTCCCAATTTCAGTTTATTGTCTATGTGAGCATAAAGTTGAAGTTTTATTCATTCGGTATTGTGGTTTTCATGGAGATGTAATGTAACCTAAAAATGTTGGTGAGACATTGGTTTGATGGTTCTAGCCATAGGGACCATGAATTTAGGTGATTTTTCTCTGTTATAGTTGTAGGGAAACAATATGGGAGGCTGAGTGTTCTCTTCATGGTCAAGGAGGAGCATGAAAGAAGAGGATAAGGGCTGTGAGACAGTGCAAATGTCATTGTAGTCTTAACCGAAAATAAACTTAAACATTGCAGATATGGCACAATCCAAACCGTAGAAGATTCTGGTACATGGGTTAAAAGCATGGTATAACCATGTAGGATCCCAATCTGGTAGAGGCTCTTGGTCCTTTGTCTTTATGAGGAAGCCCCTGACTGATTGATGCATTATTGCAGTTCACCGCCTGTCTTTCCATGAATTTTATTCGCATAGGTTTTTCAAGGTTTTTGAGAAGAGTTGAGATGTAAAAACAATTATGGGAACTCAGATGCAGTTTGAAATCTATATAGAAAGTGCTTTTACTGATGAGTTTGATTCCCAAAAGGCGACAAGGCACCAGTTGAGATCAAGTTCCAAAAAGAAAAATTGTATTAGAAGAGGTTTACTGACTGGGAACGTCAAGATCTTCAAGCTCCATCACTTTTCCATGGATCGTGATGTCTTTAGGCTCATTCCTTTTGTTTGGCCTTGAAAGGTGCATTTTTGCATTTTAGAGAACTGTTTTCGTAGTAACTCTGAGCTTAGAAGTTAGAATTGAATTTCAGAAAGTCTGCCTTGATTGTAATATCTTGAGTCATTTGGTTCCATAAAGGGCATGTTCATGATATTATAGAAATCCTCCTATGAAAGTGAGATTGCTCGAGTTCTATTTTTGTTGCTCCTCTTTTTGGATGCTCAAGACCAAAAGCATTAGTTAAAAGAGGTATTAATACGTAATATTGATTTTGCAAGCTTAGTTCTTAGGTGTTTATTTTATTTAAGGATCCTATTTCATTATATGAAACAAATGCTAACAGTTAGTTCTTTTTCATGTGGAAATTTTTACATTTCTCACTTCATATGCGCATTGCCTTTCCTTAGTCTGTCAATTTTCTATTATGTCTGAAGTTATTGATGTGTATGAGTTCATATCGTGTATTGGGGAACAAACAAAAAGGAAGACAAATTAGTCAATGAAATAATGTATAGAATTTCAGTTCTTTCTTTATGTAATTTTCACATTAAATGACGAAGAAAATTCTAGAGGAAGACTTATCGGAAAAGGATATACATGTGCTCATAAATTAAAAAGGAAAATACATGTCCTCCTCCTTTGTTACGAGGAGTGGGACAAAGGTGGGTGTTTATAAGACTTGAGGAAGACTTTTACCAATCAATCAAGGTAGACTAGAGGAAGACTTTTTTTTTTTGGGATCAAAACAAGTAACTTCATTCAATTGGGGAAAAACTTACAATGCACCAAACTTTGAAAGACCGAAGGGCAAAAATGTGGTCTCGTTAAAACCTTGACATAAAAACCCAAAAGGGGCAATGCGGTCAAGAAAAAAGAGTATAACGGCCTTCCATAATAAACAAATAACAGACTAACCCAATTCTAAATCATGTCGCAATCTTGCCACCAACCAAGGTGGAGCAACATCTTCCCAAAAGAACCTTGTGCTTTCCTTTAACCCAAACTGAGCAAGTGCATGGGCCACTCTATTGCCCAATCTAGGTTGATGCACCACATCTATTACTTCCCTGTCAAGAAGCAAACGTCAAATATCCTCCACCACTCTACCAATGTTACCCCACCAATCCAACTAACCTTTAAGCCTAGACATTGCTTCTTTTGACTCTAAAGCCACAACAAAACAGGTTAAACTTTTAAATCCCATCATCAGAAGGCCTTCACGTAACGCCTCCAGCTTCGTACCTAGCACATCCAACCCCGGAGGCCCACTAGCCATGAACCCACATAGAAAATTTACAACGTAATCACAGCAACAACCCCCTCCCCGACCACTTCCATCCTTGCTAATAGCACCATCATAGTTGAGAATGAGAGTTTGGAGCAGTGGCTTAATCCATTGCACAGCTAGAGAAGCAGCCGATTTTTGCAGCCTCTCAACATTGGCTTTGAACAGAGCATGCATCTCCAGAGTGCTTTCCACGATCACATTCATATGTTGTTCACTCTTCCCATGCAATAGATCATTGCGAAGCTTCCGAACACGCCAAGCTCCACAGGCAAACGTCTCTAACTCAACTAGCGTCAACTTCTTAGCCACCAAAGCAAACAAATCCGCAAAAGAGCCTCCTCTAACTGTGATTCGTCATGCCAACTTCGTTCGTTAAATAACCCGCACACTAGATCTTGTTCTTTAATGTAACCAACGGCAATAGACTAAACTAGCAAATATTAGAAAACTTAGAAACACACAAGAATTATACTGGTTCGGCAGAACTTTTGCCTACGTCCAGTTGTGATTTCTCTAGGTAGAGAAATCACCGCTCCTTTGATTAATAATAGAGATTACAGAACTTTTGCAACCCTAGAACTAATCTCAAAACTCTCGGCTGCCTCTGGCTGTTTTTTCCCCCTAAAATAAGCCTTGCCGCACCCTATTTATAGACATAGAGTTGGCTTACATGTCCCAAGGCTGATTGAATTCCTATTTCTAAGTGGATTAGGAAATTACACTTATCCAAATCCTAATAGACTTCTAGAAATCCAAACCTAAATTGAATAAGAAAAACTGAAATTCTTTCCTAATCCCTCTAGGACAAGAATTGGTATACCTCTAATTTTCCTAAAACAATCCTAAACCAACTAGGACATATTTGACGAGCCAAAATCCTAACAATCTCCACCTTGGTGAGTCAAACCAAGTCTTGATCGTTGCACCCCAGAGTATCTTTGAACCTCCTTGAAGCAGCTCTGGAAATCTTCAGGAGTCTTTACCTTGGCAATCTTCTTCTTGCCTCATTGCACCTCAAGTGAGGAGGTGCTCCACTTTAATCAATCAACGAGATTGATCAAGTTCAAGCAATGCTTGAACTTCTTGGTCGACACTATCTTTGTAAGGAAATCTGCGGCATTGTCATCTGTATGAATCTTTTCAATCCAAATCTCCTTAGACTCTACCCAATTTCTGATTCTGTGATATCTTGCTTCACTGTGTTTTGATCTTCCAGAAAAAAAACTTGATTCTTTGCCAAGTGAATGGCACTTTAACTATCACACTTCACCTTCACACAATCTTGGGTGATTCCCATTTGACTTACCAAGCCACTAAGCCAAATTGCTTTCTTTCCAGCTTCGGCCAATGCAATATACTCTGCCTTTGTGGTCGACAAAGCTGTAATTGGTTGCAGTAGTGCCCTCCAACTGATCGGTCCTCTTGTGCATGTTTACATAACCAAAAGTTGACCTTCTCTTGTCCAAGTCCCCTGTATAATTGGCATCCACATATCCCAACACCCCTGCATTTTCTTTTTGCTTCTCAAACATAATCCTTTGTCGCCAAGAAGTCTTCAAATAATGTAAAATCCACTTGACTGCATCCCAATATTGCTTTCTTGGATTTGCCATGTATCTGGAAACGACACTAATTGCTTGAGCTATGTCGAGACGTGTGCATACCATTGCATACATAAGGCAGCCAAAGACATTAGCATAAGGCACCTTCTCTATTACTTGCTGCTCTTCCTCGGACTTAGGACACTGTTGCCCACTTAACTTGAAGTGAGATGCCAAAGGAGTCGAAAGTACCTTTGCTTCTTGCATGTTGAACTTCTCAAGAACCTTTTGAATATACTTGGCTTGTGATATCCAGATCCTTCCAGCGGTCTTATCTCTCTGAATTTCCATGCTAAGGATCTTCTGTGCTGCACCTAGATCCTTCATGTCGAACTCCTCACTCAACATCTTCTTCAAGTCTTGAATTCTAGACTTGTCTTGACAAGCGATTAGCATGTCATCCACATATAGCAATAGCAATATGATCATCCCATCTTGGAACACATGGTAGTACACGCAACAGTCATATAAACATCTTCTAAAATTGATTTTCAGCATGAAGTAATCGAACCTCTTGTATCACTGTCTTGGAGACTATTTCAGGCTATATAGGGACTTCCTTAGTTGACATACTAGGTTTTCTTTCCCATATTCAACAAACCCTTTTGGTTGAGCCATGAAAATTGTCTCCTTTAAATCCCCATGAAGAAACGTTGTCTTCACATCCATCTGCTCAATCTCCATGTCATGCTGAGTAGCCATTGCTAAAAACAATCTGATAGAAGTATGCTTGACTACAGGTGAAAAGATCTCATCATAATCCACCCCTTCCTTTTGTGAGTACCCTTTAGCCACGAGCCTTGCTTTGAATCTCACGGCATCTTGTTCATGTAGTCCTTCCTTTTTCCTAAATAACCACTTGCATCCAACTAGCTTTCTGTCTTTGGGCTTAGGAATCAACTACCAAACAGAGTTCTTGTAAAGAGACTCCATTTCTTCTGTCATAGCACTTATCCAACTATCTCGCTCATCACTTGCTATAGCTTCTTGATAAGTAGTTGGATCTCCTTGACTAATGTTGAAAGCATAATTAACTTCGTCTTGGTTAAACCCAAACCTGTCAGGTTTTTTCTTATTCCGATTAGGTTTGTCCAGTGCTATGCATCTTTGGAATGCAAGTGGATTGTTGGTTGGAGTTCGAACCCTTTGAGATGTCTGGCGAATTAGAGTGCCTTCAATATGCCCTATTTCTTGCTCCACCTGATTCCTAACTGGTGACAGATGCTGATGCTCTTCTTCTTCCTCAAAACCATCAGATTCGGCATCTTGCTCAATTTGCTCCACCTGAGCTTCTTCTTCGTATGAACTAATTAACGGAATCTTTGTTGCTTCAATTTCAGCATCGTCTTTCTTCTCCCTATTGCTCTCGACTTTATTCAGAGGCATGGTTGTCTCATCAAAGACAACATCTCGGCTGACAACCTTTTTCCTGTTGTTGATATCCCACAGCTTGAAACCCTTCACTTCTTTCTCGAAACCTAAGAATATGCAATGTGTAGACTTTGGTTTGAGCTTTGACCTTTCATTACTTGGAATATGTGCGTAAGCACTACAATCGAATACCCTGAGCTTGGAATAGTCCACCGGCTTCTCAGACCATAACTCTTCTGCACTCTTAAAACGAGAACTGTAGATGGTGATCTGTTAATCAAATAACTTGCATGATTAACAGCTTCTACCCAAAAACTATCAGGCAATCCTACATAAAATGGCATGCTCCTCTCTTTCTCTCTCTCTCTCTCTCTCTCTCTCTCTCTCTCTCCATGAGAATTCGGTTCATCCTCTTAGCAGCTCCATTTTGTTGGGGATTCTTCTTAATTGTGAAGTGCCTTATGATGCCTTCTTGCTTGTAGTAATCGATAAACCCATTACTTGTATATTCACCTCCATTGTCACTTCTCATGTACTTGATCTTTCTTCCAATTTGATTCTCAGTTTCTGTTTTCCTTTCCTTGAACTTTGCAAAAACCTCGGATTTCTACTTCATGAAATAAATCCAAACCTTCCTAGAAAAAATATCCATGAAAGTAACAAAATACCTGGCTTCACCATTTGATTTGGTTGGTGCAGGGCCCCAAACATCTGAGTGAATATAGCTGAGTTGCTCTTTGCTTCGGTTATCTGCACTGCTACTCGTGAATGATACCTTCATTTGCTTTCCAAAAACACAATATTCACAAAAGTCCAATTTGCAAGATGACACGCCTTCCAACAGGCCTTGCTTGTGTAATTCTTGCAACCTTTCTGGCTTATGTGCCTGAGCCTATGATCCCAAAGTTCAGTCTTGTCTTCTATACCTTGATTTACAAAAACAGCTGCTCCCTCGACTATAGTGGTCCCAATTAACTTATACAGCTTATTGGGTTGTAGGTCATCCTGCATTGCCACCAGTGATCCTTTTGCTACCCTGAGTCTTCCCTTTTTAGACTCATACCCATAGCTTGCCTCATCTAAAGTGCCCAAGGAAATCAAATTCTTTCTTAGTCTAGGGACATATCTATCGTTCCCCAAAACTTGTATCATCCCATCAAACATTATGATTCGAACAGTGCCGATTCCTTTTACAGGGCATGAAGAATCGTCCCCCATTAAAACTTCCCCGCTGCTGACTTCTTTGTAAGTATCGAACCATTCTCTTTCTGCACACATATGGAAAGTGAATCCGGTATCCAAAATCCAATTTGTGAAAGCCTTGGAGCCTGATGTTACTGAAAGAAGCTCCCTGTCATTCTCATGCTTGGTGACTGCACTAGCTAAACCTGAGCTTCCTTCCTTCTTGGCTTTATTCTCTTTCCAAATCTTGCAGTTCCTCTTCCAATGATCGGCTGAACCACATTCGAAACAACCTTCCTTCTTTTCCTTTTTCTACTTGGATTTTGACCTACCTCTGTTGTATGTTTTCTCTTCCTTTGTCTTTTCCCGGCCCCTCTCCTTGCCTTTGGCATAAAGGCCTTGAGAGCTTTCAGTTATATCATTGAGTTTAGCATATGATTGAAGAGCTTGAATTACTTCTTCAAGCTTTAGGGAGCCTGAAAAACGCAGATGGGGATCAATTTTACTTGGTGCCTTATAATCCAAGGTTAGTCTCTTAACTATACTTGGTGCCTTGTAATATATTTTTTTTTGTAGTATATTTAATCTATATGGATCATTATGTGTAGGGGTCATTGGGTGTTAATAATTGTGAGACTAGCTAAGGAGACTGTCTATGACATGGATTCATTGCCAAACCGCTCTGATGACCAGGACATGAGAAATATAGTGAATACGTAAGTTTATTTATAAAAATCTAAGATTTTTTATTTCTGCATTTGAATGATACGATGACTTTTTCTAATACCGACGTTGTAATCAAAACACGACGACGGTAAATTATAACCGACGTTTGAAATCATTTACAACATCAGTATTTTCTGTAAACCGTCGTCTTAATTGAAATACCACGTTGTTTGAGTTTTTCATTTTAGGACGTTTTTTTTTTTTTTTTTGCTCAACTTTCATTTACAAACAACTTTTGTTTATACGTCATTTTTCATCGTCACCGACTTTAGAATGCTACACAACAACGGTTTTTATTTACCAACGTTTGGAATTAAATATGACATCACTTGTTTTACAAAACCTTCATCTTCACTTATTTACCACGACGGTTAATATTTTTTTATGCTGATTTTTAGTTTTGTCATTAACACTTTTTGTTTTCTTGAAACAGTTCAATCAAAATGTATAACTCTCACACAGGCAAACAATCATCACGTAAATCAGCCATATGGAAAAATCTACATGGCACTCCTCGACAACCAACAAATGTAGAGTGGCTATTAAGTGATGCGTTTCATGAGAGCTATAATTCATGATCCAACCCTAGCATTTGAGAAGGTAAAATTTAAGATATAATTTCTTTATTTTAATACCACGACTTTTTCTTTAAAAACAGTCGTTTTAATAATTATAACACGTTGATTTTTGTTCTTTATTTGCAATTTGACAAGAAAAAGGAACCAGTTCAGCATGTACAAGAACATATTGACGAAGTCAGGCTGGAATGGGCAAAATTCGTGAACAAGCAATTACAAAATTATAAGTGATATAATTTATTTTAACAATGTTTAGGTTTATTTTAATTTATTGACAATGTACATAAATATATTTTTGGTAATTAATTGAACAATCATCAAAAAATCAAAATTTTAAAATTTTTTATTTTTATTTTTTGTATAGGATATTTATGTCATTAAATGAAATCAAACGACAATAAATCATAAAAACTTAAATTCATTCCCAAAAACCGACGTCTCGTTCTAGTTTACACGTCTCATATCTATAAACAATCGTCATCTTATTATAGCAGGAAATAAAACATCGACGACATTTCTTAAAAACGACATGTAAGGAGGCTAAACACGACAGTTTATATATATAACTGAAATCTACAAAAAAAAATTTGTATAGATATACTACGTCCGTTAGTACAACAAGCAAGACGTGTTAAAGACACACAGCGTCGGTTACCTGACCAAATGTGACGTTGTATATCTAAACAACGACGGCATTAACATAATAATCGACGTTGCGCATATTGTGGTGATCCGAGACACACTTGTGAGACTTGTTTTAAATCGCATGGCTACCCCAATTGGTGGGCTACTCTTACAGATCGAGGACAATGCAATATGACCAGTAATGGTACTGGTTATGGATTCCATACTTCCGATAAGATTGATTCCAGGAGCTGGATAATTGATTCTAGTGCAACTGATCATATGACGTTTGATCCTGATGATTTTCTGAATACTACACAACCTCGACGAACCTGTATTGCAAATGCCAATGGTGTTACTTATCCTGTGACAGGGGCTGGCACTGTTGCACTCTCATCCTCTCTCACACTGTCTAATACTTTACTTGTTCCATCTTTATCCACTAAATTATTGTCAGTTAGTCAGCTTACTGAACAATTGAATTGTTGTGTACTCATTTACCCGAGTTTTTGTTTGCTTCAGGATATTCACACTAAGGAGATTCTTGGTCGTGGTACTAAGAGAGGGGGCTATATTATGTCGATGACTTCAGTCCCGGCATGGCTAACAGCGTGACACATCCCTTTGATAGCAAACAAAAGCAAATCTGGTTGTGGCACCGTCGATTGGGACATCCGTCTTTTAGTTATATGAAGCATCTTATACCAGATTTATTCTCAGGTTTCAAGGACTCTGACTTCACATGTGATACTTGTATTTTGGCCAAGAGTCACCGTGTGCCCTACCCGTTGAGTACGAACAAGTGTACTACTCCATTTACGTTAATTCACTCTGATGTCTGGGGACCTTCTCATATCACTGCTCCTTCTGGTGTTCGATGGTTTGTCATGGAGACATAGTATGGATCACCCCAGTATGAAGAAAGAATGTTAAGCAAGGTTCATTGAAATCTGGAAGAATTGTAGGAAATAAAGAATCTAATTGAATTAAGCAGAAAAAGACTCTAAGTAATCTAGGATTGGCAAGAAGTTATACAGATACTAGAAGAAGGATCTTCAGATAAGTATTCTCGATAATTATCGCCTGAGGAAGGTATAGTGAGATTTAAGGAAGCAAGAGAGTTAATCCTAACTGTATCGGATTTTGGGATTGGTCAAAATACAGGGGAGACTCTGCCGAAATTTCGGCAGAAGTCTAAGGGCATTTTAAAGAGAATTTGTTACAAGAAGGGTAAAATGGTCTTTTGTGCCCGACATTCGCCAGGTGTCGGACACGCGCAGGACTTGGCTCAAATTCCAAAGTGGAAATTTGGTCTGGTCCTGTCAATTTGGTATCAGAGCATACTTTAAAGTTTTCAAGTTTTCAAAGATTTTCAAAGATTCATCGATGATTGTACACGGATGACATGGCTTTATTTGCTAAAGAATAAAAATGAAGTGTTTTCCTGTTTTCAGTCCTTCCACAAACAGATGAAAACTCAGTTTAATGCTCAAATCCAGATTCTTCGCTCAGACAATGGTGGAGAATTTGTCAATCATGACTTTCAGACTTACTTCCAACAACATGGAATTATCCATGAGACGGATTGTCCTCAGATACCACAACAAAATGGTGTTGCTGAACGAAAGAATTGACATCTTCTTGAAACCGCCCGAGCACTTCTGATTGGCGCTCATGTTCCTCGCCATCACTGGGATGATGCTATTGTCACCGCAGTCCATCTGATCAACCGCATGCCTTATGGTGTATTGACCTTTAAAACTCCCTTACAGGTGCTTGCACAACACAGACCTCTGCCTTCTGATTTGGTACTCACACCCCGAATCTTTAGATGTGTGGCTTTCGTTCATCTCCACAAAAATCAACGTAGCAAACTTGATCCATATGCGCTTCGTTGTGTTTTTGTGGGTTATGCCACTCATCAGAAAGGCTACCGCTGTTATCACTCTCCTACCCAATGAACCTATGTCACTTTGGATGAGACCTTTTTGGAATCTGAGTTGTTCTTCCATGACCCATCATCCAATTCTACACTTCAGGGGGAGATACGAAGTGAAGAGCAGAATTGGAGCAACTTGGAAAATAAAGAAATTCTCCTTTGTACAGAAATGATTGATCATTCCGAGTCTTGAGCACGAGATTACTCTCTGTTGAAAAGCGACCAATTGCCCATTCATAGCGATCAATTGCCTGACCCACCTGGTCCATGCGAAGATATTTCTGATCTAAGTCTCACACCTACAGACAATACAGAACAACAAGATGAAGACCCCCCCTAACTCAACAGTACCAATAGACCAATCTCCTGAGAATATCCTTGAGGTAACTACTCATACTAGACTTGTGCATTTAGATGATAAAACTATTGGATATCAATTACCTTTCAGGCAAAATCGTGGGAAGCCACCAAACCGTTATTCACCTGATATTGGCAAGACATCCAAGTATCCAATTGCAAATCATGTATCCACTGAGAAGCTGTCTGAACCACTCAAGGCTTTTGTACATCAGTTGTCTGCTATCCATATTCCAACCAAGGTCTCTGAAGCATTGAAAGATCCTAAGTGGGTCCAAGCTATAAAAGAGGAGATGAAAGCCCTTGAGAAAAATCAGACTTGGACATTGGAGACTATACCCCGAGGAAAAAAAACTATCAGATGTAGATGGGTGTTTACTATAAAACACAATGCAGATGGATCTATCGAGAGATACAAGGCAAGACTTGTGGCAAAAGGGTACACACAGACCTATGGTATAGACTATGAAGAAACCTTTGCTCCAGTTGCAAAGTTAAACACCGTCAGAGTCTTATTGTCCCTTGCAGCTAATTTGGATTGGCCACTACACCAGTTTGATGTAAAGAATGCTTTTCTACATGGCGAACTCACGGAGGAGGTGTACATGGACATTCCTCCTGGATATAATACTACTCAGACTGGAACAGTTTGCAGGTTACGAAAAGCATTGTATGGATTGAAACAATCACCACGTGCATGGTTTGGACGGTTCACCATGGCAATGAAGAACAATGGTTTCAAACAGTGCAACTCAGATCATACTCTGTTCTTGAAACATCGAAAAGGGAAGGTAACAGCATTAATAATCTATGTTGATGATATGATTATTACTGGGAATGATAAACAGGAAATATCACAGCTACAAGACTATCTGGCTACGGAGTTTGAGATGAAGGATCTAGGTGGACTCAAGTATTTCTTGGGAATTGAGGTGGCTCGATCGCAGCAAGGCATATTTCTCTCTCAAAGGAAATATGTCTTAGACTTGTTGACAGACACAGGAATGCTAGATTGTAAACCTGCAGACACTCCTATTGTTCAGAATCATCATCTTGGAGAATATCCGGATCAAGTTCTAACTAACAAAGAAAGATACCAAAGGTTAGTGGGAAGATTGATCTATTTGTCACATACTCGACCAGACATTGCTTATGCGGTGAGCGTTGTCAGTCCATTTATGCACTCTCCAAGTGAAGACCGTATGAATGCAGTTCTTCGGATACTTAGATATTTGAAGTCTGCACCTGGAAAAGGACTTATGTTCTCAAAGCATGGTCATCTAAATATTGATGGTTATTCAGATGCAGATTGGGCAGGTAATGTAACAGATAGAAAATCCACATCGGGTTACTTCACATTCGTGGGAGGTAATTTGGTGACATGGAGGAGCAAGAAACAGAATGTAGTAGCTTTATCTAGTGCGGAGGTCGAGTTCAGAGGCATGACTAAAGGGATTTGTGAACTTCTTTGGTTAAGAAAGTTGCTTACTGAACTTGGGTGTAAACCTACATCCACAATGAATCTCTTTTGTGACAACAAGGCTGCTATAGCCATTGCACAGAATCCGGTTCAGCATGATCGTACTAAACATGTTGACGTGGATCGACACTTCATCAAACAAAAGCTTGAGGCTAAAGTGTTTCAGTTTCCTTTTGTGAAATCCGAGGATCAATTGGCGGATATTTTGACAAAGGCGATTTTCAGTAAAGCATTCCACAATTCACTAGATCAGTTGGGCATTCGCGACATCTATGCACCAACATGAGGGGGAGTGTTGGCGTGACTTGGGGATATTGACTTACTTTCCTTACACACCAAGAATTCCTATTATAATTGTAATTGATTTTCTTTAATTCCTGATTTCCTACTGCAAATAGATTTAGGAATTTATTATTTACTTGCCCATTCAAGTTTCGTTGTACTATAAATATGACCTCCTACAAGGAGAAGAATACACAGAAAATTCCCACAAACAAATATTATCTCATAGTTTTAATATTTTAGCACAGAAGATATGATTTCTGTGATTCTTTCTATTCTTGGCGTCTGAAGATTGTTTAAAGCGATTTTTGATATTTTGCTAGCTTTTAGGTTATCTGATTTCTATCTTAGGGGTAAAGTTGGAAGCACAACATAAATTAAAAAATTAAGAAAAGAAAATATAAACCTTAGAAATTAAAAGAAGGTAAGTAATCCTACTTAGCACAAAAGTCAGAGGACTTGAATTACGTACTAACAATAAATGTGTGCATTGCATCCAAATTTTATCATAAGAATTGGACTTATACCGAATTTTCTAAAGTTAAAATTACCGTCGTATTTATTCACTTTATACGGCTAACCTTATATCTAAACCGTCGTCTTAATCTTAATTTTATTTTTTGATTTATTTCTTGGATTTTGGTATCCTACGACGGTAGATTAACATAATGACAAGAATTGAGAATAACCACGACAGTTTATATAGAAAACCGCCGACAGAATCAGATTATTATGAGATCCCAAGAGATATGAAATCTTACCAGAAGGAACTCTGTTCCTCATCATAATCGGACCATCAATGTGAGTGAAAGACAATATTTTAGACGACGATGATGTGTGTGTCTTTGTGTCTTTGTGTCTTTGAGATACACAAAGGCACATACACATCAACATCCAAAAATTTGCCTCTAAAATTTGATGACAGCAACACATCAAAATCCAACCAATTTGCCTCTAAAATGTGAGAGAAAGACAATATTTTAGACATTGATGATGTGTGTGTCTTTGTGTCTTTAAGATACACAAAGGCACGCACACATCAACATCCAAAAAATTTGCCTCTAAAAATTGACGACGACAACCACAGATTTGCATTCAGAAAGAGAATTTTTTAGAAGTTGATGATGTGTGTGTATTTGTGTCTTTCAGATACACAAACGCACACACACATCAACTTCCAAACTATTGCCTCCAAAGAGGTGAGACAGAGCCAAGGGCAAGAAGAAGTTGGAACCCTAATTGAAAACTGAAACTGAAAGAACGCGTGAAAAAACCCCAATTTATAAAAAAAATCTTCACATTCACGTCGGTTATATTACACTTACCGACGTCTAACAAAAGTAATCTACGTCGGTAAGTACCAACCCTCTAGTCGTATAAAATCACTAACCACGTCGGTTTCTATTAGTTTAACGACGTAGTAAAGACATAGTAGGGCGGTTTTTTCAGAGAAACCACGATGCAAATAACTAAAATGCGTCTTCTTGTTGAAAAGGCTTTCATCATTACACTCAAAGCCAAAAACCAAAGACAGAATCTATTAAGTAACTGACATAAAAGTAAAGACGCCGTTACAGATAAACTTACCGACTTATTATTTAAAATATACTACGACGACATCTATAACGTTACTGACGCATAAGATAAACTA
This sequence comes from Prunus dulcis, assembly GCF_902201215.1. Taxonomy (NCBI): domain Eukaryota; kingdom Viridiplantae; phylum Streptophyta; class Magnoliopsida; order Rosales; family Rosaceae; genus Prunus; species Prunus dulcis. The sequence goes on from NW_023010134.1 coordinate 27,270, forward strand.
ACCATGTCGAAAAAGTGTGTCGTTTAATATTCTTTACCAGGGCGTTAACTACATATTTATCGCCGTATAAAACCATTTACTAGGGCAGTTGTCATTAATAGCGTCGTGTTATGAAACGGTTTGTTAATATTTTAAACTTTTCGCCTTTCTTGACCTACACTTATACTGTTTCCAAACCCGAGAAAAAAATTTCACGCTGTCCTCATTTTTCCTTCCCAAAGTGCGGTGTCTGAATCTCATGGGCTTCCTCTCCTCTTCGTCTTCGTCTCTGAACTGACACTCCCAACTCCAAGTGAAAGCTTTCATTGCAAGCAAAAGGTAAGCATTTCTCATCTTTGTTCCTGTTTTGCATATGCATATAATCTCATCTTTGTTCCTGTTCATGCGAAAATCATTTTACTTTTTGGATAATCTACTGACAAAGAACAAAGTGTCATTGACCACGATGACAAAATCCACCCTGTTTTTTTGTGTTTGAAGTAGTAAACCAAACAGTCTTGGAACAGTTTTTGAATTTCATATTAATAAGACGATGGTATTTTATTACTAACGTCGTTGTAATTGAAAACCACAACGTTTGTTGAAAAATATTTTTACTTTTTTCCTGGTGAAAATCAATTTATGTTTTTCCAAATATAAAGACAAGAACCAAAAGGTCTGGAAACACTGCTCTGTATTTTGTATTGCATTTTAATAAGACGACAATATTTAATATTTTACGTCATTGTAATGTAAAACCACGGCGTTTTCTTACTACCATCATGAAAAATTTAAATTTACATCGTTTTACTTTCAAACCATGTCAGTAGTTAACTATCGTCATTATATAATTCTTATTGCATCAGTTGTTATTATATTCCGTCGTATGAAATTTTATACTACGCCGGTTTTTAAAAAAGCGACGTTTTTAATTGAATTTTATGTTATTTTTTCTCTACTTGCAAGTCTGATTTCTTTGTAACCATGGTTTCTCAAGCGCCATGTAAGGATTCTAGCTTGAACAAAAATGAATGTAAGGATCTTAAAGTTTCAAAACCTCAAACCAAGCCCTCGAAGAAGATGAAATTTGTTTCATCTGCTAAGACAGAACCAGGCAGCATGACAACATTTTCTGAGGAGCCAAAGTCTAGTCATGGTATAAACACAATGCCCCGTGTTGTGAAAAGAAAATTGCAGAAAATCAAGCTAGTTATTGAGTACAACAAAAAGGGGAAACCATATGGCCCTGCACATACTAAGATGCAGTCCTACATTGGTGTTTTGGCACGGTCCAGAGTCCTAATTGTGGACAAGAAATTGACTGAAATCCCCAAGGATATAAAAGAGTTGATTTGGGAAGCCGTTGACATGGCTTATGTGGTAGTGCAAGGGGGTAAAAAAATGGTGTTATCATCTGCTTGCAAGAAATGGAAGGATTTCAAGTCTACACTAACGATGCATCATATCCTTCCATTCATCAATGAGAAGGAGAGGTTAAGACAACCCCCTGAATTGTATAAATTCATAGAGAAAGCAGATTGGGATGCCTTTGTAGCTTCAAGTTTATCTGAACAATTTGAGTATGTCCATGTTGAACAAGCACAGAAGAGAGAGAAATGCGAGTACAATAATCGATTGTCTCGAAAAGGATGTGTTGGTTTGGAGGATGATTTGGAAGAAACCATGCCAGGGGTAGAAATTGATCGATCTACCTTGTGGAAGAAAGCTAGAGAAGACAAACACGGTAACATCCCCGATCCAAAGGTTGCTGAGAAAGCAAAATTAATTGTAAGCCTAAATTCACTTCACTCTATTTTAAATTTGTATTAAACTGCGTTGGAATTTTAATTAGACTTGCGTATGGAACTAACTTTATATTTTTATTGACTTTAATGTGTCTTTGTGTTAATTAGGATGAATTGCAAAAACAAGTAAGTGAAGGCACTCTTAATGTCTCTGGAAATAATGATGTGTTGACTATGGATTTCGGTCCCGAGCATCCAGGGAGAGTTAGAGGTGTTGGGGCTAGGATTTCCACTAGGCAATACTTCAATTTACCTAAACAACAGAGGGTAAAATTTATTGATCAATTAAATGAAAGTGTAAGAGATGTCCTTAGAGAAGAGACCTTGAAGATGGAGGCTAGATCAAGAGAAGAGACTTTGAAGATGGAGGCCAGAACCAATCAATTGGTAGAAGCTAAGAGGGAGAATTTGCTAAATCGGCTGCGCCAACTAATTCCAAATTTTGATCCAAGCATGCTAAAACTGACAACTATCCAAGGTCCAGAGCAAAGTCCCAAAAATCCAATGTCGGATAAAGTAAGCTGCTCTAGGGTGCTTGATGTCAAAGCCCTCAATTTTGAGGATGATAATGTCAAAGATGGAGAAAAGCAACAAGAAATAGTAACTTCTATGAACTCTGCATACTGCTTTTGAAAACCAATTAGACATTGTTACCATAATTACATACGTTAGAAACAACCAACAACGATGTCTTTTATTTACCGTCGTCTCAATTTAAATTAGACGTCGTTTTCTATTATTAACCGTCGTGTGTATTCCCTTACCACGTCGTACGTTTGTGCATTTTTTCATTCTTGTACAAGCTGTCTTATCTATCTTTCTTTATTTCTTAAAACAGAAATCTAAGGATGCAGAAAAACAAGATGAAATTGTAAATTCTATTAAATTTGAAATTCTTTCTTATTTGGAAATACATCTGCGTCGCTGTGGTTCACTATAGTCGTTATATATGCCATAAGACGTCGTTTTTTGGTTAACGACGTATTAAATATCCTACCACGTCTGTTTTTTTAATAAGATGTCGTTGTCATTTAAATACCATGGCGGTATGGGGGATTTAGATAGTGTTGTATTTTCTTCTTTTTTTTCAATCTTTCTTCACTCACTCTGTCCCGCTCTCTCTTTCTCTCTCTCTCTCTTTCTCTCTTTATCTGCGATTGATGTTATCTGCATTTCTGCTAATGCATGCTTTTAAGTTGATAATTGCAATTGTTAATTTTGGAGGGCTCTGTTTTATACCGACGTAATAAATACATAAGACGACGATTTTTACTTACCCGTTGTTGGAATTTAATAACCATGTTTGTTTTTTTAAGAACCCGTCGTCGGAATTTAACTACCACGACGGTATTGGGGATTCAGATAGTGTTGTATTTTCAATTTTTTTTTCAATCTTTCTTCACTCACTCTGTTCCACTCTCTCTTTCTCTCCCTCTATTTATCTGCAATTCATCTTATTTGTATTTCTGCTGAAGCATGCTTTTAATTTGATATTGGCAATTGTTAATTTTCTAGGGCTCTGTTTTATACCTACGTAATTAATACATATGATGACAGTTTTTACTTACCGCCGTGGTTATTTAATTTACACGTCGTTTTTGTCTGTTCCCCGTTTGTTTATCCCAATTACCACGACGTTTAAGTTTGTGTAGTTTACTCTGGTTTTTTCAATTATGTATTATATATCTTTCCTTATTTCTTCAAGCAGAAAGCCAAGTGCTTAGACGTTTCTGAGAAGGAACAACAAGTACCAAATTACTCAAACCTAGTCTTGCGTTCTTCTTTACAAGCCCTTTGTCATTATATGGAGACGACATTAAAGGGTCATGAGAAGGCTATGATATTTACAATTGAGAAGGAGGTGTTTGGTTTTGATCGTTGTAGGGGTCTTTTTGTTCCAGCAGCCTGACGAATGGGCATGGGCTGCCGTTAAAAGAGAGCAAAAAAAAATAAAAATTCCCCAAGTGCCCGAGTTCAAGAATCAGGCTCCCAAAAGAGTTTTTGAAGAGTTTGATGAAAACCTTAGAAAAACACTCTTAGGCTCTTTTCACCAATAACCAAATAAGCATAACAAATTGTTGAGTGACTTGGCTTGAGGAGCTTGTGGCATGGGAGCTAAGCTTTCACAAGTTTAGCAGTTTGAGAGAGAGAAAAGCATGAGTTTCTTACAGAGAGCAAAGGTTTAAAATGGGGCAGAAGAAAATTAGGGAGATTTCTATCTTAGGGAAAGAAGAAAACAAGGGAAAGAGAAGATTGGGTGGCTTGAGTAAATTCTCAATTGCTTGACAAAGCTTGGTCAGGCTCTCGATGATTGTTTTTCTAGGTAGAGGAAGCTCCCTTTTATAGGCACAAGGAACCCCTAATTTTATCTAGCCTCTTCCCTCCTTTCTCTTCACGTCTTCCCATTCAATCCTATTTGGTGCAATTTTCCTATCCAAGGAGCATGGGTAATGAGCCCTTTGGGGTTCCAAGGGTTTGACGCAGCTGGACTTCTCCATAAGGGTGAGGCGCCACCCACTCTCTTCCCTGGTTTTCCTATGGGAGCTAACAGAGGAAAGGGAGAATGGACAGATCGTTTGCCCAACGAGTATCCCTCTTACTCGTACGAATTTCTTTTGGTTTTTTATAGTGGCTTCCATTAACTTTGTCATAGAACTTTAGGCAAAGGCTGAACACGCTGCTAGATATTTCGTGGGGCACTGGGGTGGGCTTTTCCCAAAGTTTTGGGTCAGTGGTACTCTATTCTACAGTGACCAGTGAGCTTGTTTTCGTCAGGCTGCTGGAAGTAGTTTGCCTGCTGCGTTTTTAACAAAGTATTTGGGTGCTCTAACTAACATAGGGTTTTCTAAGCAGACCATTGTATTCTTTCTAAGGCATTGGGTCATGTTCTCTCTCTCATGCTAGCCCATGTGCTTGGGCCCAAGAAATGAGCTTGAGTTTTGGTGCTCCCAAGCAACCCAAAACTCCCATTCCTTGACCCCTCAATGGGCCTTGTGAGCGTTGGTACCCATCCACACCACAACCTTCTCAGTAAGCCCCGGATAATTACGTGGCTTGGGCCCACTTAAGCCTGTAGCATGGGTCGGTATTAAAATAGCGATTTTTCACATGACCCTGTGCGTTTATTTAGCCTGCTTGTGCTTGAATTTTATTATGCCACGATAAGCCATGATCGGGCCAAGTAGCATCAGATTAGGTTGGTGAGTGTGAATTTATAAAGCCGGTGCATTTTGGCCCTTTTGCGCATGCTTGCTTGCGTGACACATGGCCCATGGCTTATGTAGGAGCGTCCTCCAATTTCTCTTATGTCCCCGATCGGGCCTATTTTTCTATTAATTATTTGTGCTGGGCTAAGAATAAACCTGGGCCTAACCCTTGGATTTTTGGGCTCCAACATTAGCCCCCTTGATTATTGGGGCCATGAGTAGATATTGAGATGGCCCAAATAATCAAACCTGGCCCAAAAGGAAAAATCAAATCCACGTTGGTGACATGACCTTCTAATTTCCCGCGTGTGTGCTGCCATGATTATCTTCCAACAGTCTTTTACGTTCCCTAGGTAAGTGCTTCCATCAAATCTGTTTTATTTTATTTTCTTTCTTTCTTCTTTTCGTCTCTGACCTCTTTCCTTTGTGCGTGCGAACCCAAAACTGGTTACCCCTTTTCGATTTTTGCTGGTTCTTTCTCACCCCCCATGCTTAGAGAACCCTTCAAACAAGGAATCGTTGAGAGACACCACCCATAACCGCTAGTTGGTTAGGTGCAGAGAAACCGTTCGTACTGGGAGTTGCCACCATTCTCCCTTAAAAACCCTCAAATTTCTTGGACTTCCCCTTCTATTCAACAAAGGTCCGGTGATAAGTCCATAAATATACTCATTTATGTACTCTTTTTACTTTGGTTTTGTAAGAGAATTAGATTTAAAAAGGGCTTATTACTTTACTTTTCTGATTTTCAGCTTTTCTGCGCTCTTAGAAGGTTTTTAAGGGAAAATCAACTTTTCGGGGGAATTTTAGCGCAAGACCAATTGGAGATGAAAGCTAACATCTTGAAGTTAAATCTATGATTTTTCTAGAATTTTCTACCAAGCCAATTGGTACAGTATTACAAGTAAAGTTAGCCCATGTGCAGACAGGACAGTTTCATACATGTTACGTGAATGTGAAGAAACGGAAGCCTTCCCGAATTTTTCAAGTTACATGCTATATATGGTTGGAAAGATAAGACATTTATCTTTCTAAAATATATTTTTAATGATTTTGCTACAAGGCCGAAGATCCCCAAATCGTGTGAACATTGGGCTGAGCTGTATTTCCCAGTGGAGTTAGGAATTGTGATTTTTACTTTCCTATTTGGATTCCTTGTTTACCAAGACTTCTTGGACGACTTTTCAGTCAATTTGAGGGTTTAGAACTCTGATATAAGTGATATAAAAGATGAGCCAAGGTCTGATACAGAGGATTCACGTCGTAAAGAGATCAACCGCGCAAGAGGAGAAAGCTGCCAACGAGTTCTTTCTTTTCCTTCCTTCTTTTAATTTTCAGTTCTTATGTATTTATTTTTTGAGTTCATCCAAGACCATGAGTAACTAATTTCTTGTTAGTTAGGGCTTAATCTTGAAGCCCTAAACATGATTTCAATTTTATAAACAAGTTTAATGGATTTTTAGTTTCTACAAGCGTGATGATTTCGGTTTCTCTATGTTATGTGAATTCTGATATTTTGTTTCTTTGAGTAGCTAACTTAGAAGCATGTATTGGAATTAAATTGTTGTAGAACATAGGTCAATTGCCATATTGAATGTGTTCTTGTTTGCAACGAATAATTGGGTTAAGAACTAGTTATGAGAAATCGATTCTTGAATTCCTAATAACAAATGCCATGTTTTAGGGTTTTTATGACACTCATATTCTCTTTGATCTTAATGGATTCTTGATTGTTAATTTGAGTAAATGTCATACTAGATTTCAATTAAGAATACACGTATTGATGTAAATGCCATACACTTTACATACACTTAAGAGAGAATCCTACAACTCGAGTCAAATGCCATGATCTTGTTGTGAGTGTCGTCATCATATGCTTGCTAGAAATTGATTATCTATTGTTGATTATGGATTGATTGATTGTTTGGAGGTGGATAGAAAGTCCTAGCTATTGTTCTTGATTGATTTAAAATCAATTTCTCTTAAACTCTAATTTAAATTCTCTTTTGTTTTCTTTTCCTTATTTTGTTTTATTCACAAAATCAAATCAACACCCACTTGGTGTTGGTGTGTGTTTGGAAGTCCTTTGTTTTGATTTTCATTGCGTGACATTGATAAACATCTCTTTAGATCACAATCTCCATGGGATCGACCCTTGCTTGCTTACTATACTATCATTTGATTTGTGCACTTGCAAGGTTTTAATATTGTTGTTAAAATTTACCATATAAAATTCTTATTCAAAACTTTTAGACATAAATAATATACAAAATAAATATTAAACAGTAAAGTAAAATAAAGAGCCAAGTAAACAAATAAATAAAACAAGTTAAGATTAAGAAAGCAAGCCTGGTATAGTGAAAGCACGTCAAAGACGCTGTCCTAAAGCCTTTGTAGCCTCCCTACGTGCAGGTAATGACGGTCTACAAGACTCCAAGATACGACCCCAATACACAGGCTTAAGATCCGCTATGAGCACGTTCACAGTCGGATAGAAAACTCCAAGCCACAGAACCGTTGCCCAAAAATAATATAGAAAGTATGGAATATGTGAAAGTATGAGAATAGAGAAATCTGATTGTAGTCTATTAGAAATGTGAAGGAGGAGTGGCCTTTTATAGGCATCCAAAACTCGTAACCTCCAAACACATTTAACCATAAAAGTTGGTGGCAATGAATAGAAAATAAAAACTGAAAATTAAACAATTTGTAACTCCTATAATAAATAAAAGAAACTAGCCAAAATTAAAACAGAAAATAAAACATTTTAAAATTTAAAATCCTTTCAAATAATAACAGTAAGCGTCGTTCCTTTATTTCTTTTCTTGTTTCTTCATCTCATCACTATATACATTTATGCATACGCATGCACACATGCATATATGCACATATGAGAGTATTCACACCTATATATTATGAGAATCCTTCACGAACAGAGTATTTTTCTCAATCCTTTTTGCTGCATGTTCATTTAATTTCTTGTACCCTGACTTGAATTTCAGATATAAACCACTGATTAGGGATTTTAAGCAACCCCCCCAAGTGACAATTTGTCCTGGTTGAACACAAGACCTTTAGATGGTGTCAAAGTACGGTAGAAAAAGCATAAGCATGCACTGTGTCGAATATCCCTGCTTTTATCCAGGAGTAGTCAATCCATGGTCCATTTAAATGATTTAGTCTTGTAGTTTGGGCTTCCTTTCGTACTTGCGTTGAATAGCCATTTCCTCTCGTAGGACGAAATTGTATGATGGTGTTGATTTCGTCCTTCTGCCAGTATGGCCTTGGCATGAAGTTATAGAGATGTGTGTGTGTTCAGTAGTCGTGAAGGTGCCGAAACTTATGTATTTTGTTCTTTCCTCCTCTATACTTTTTTTTTTTTTTGCAGGTATCTATAACCTTGTGGGTTTTATCATGGCATTCATTGATCTCCCACCGATCATGATGGACCATCTCTATTCCATGGACGACAATCTTAAAGCAGGAGGGCCCCTTTTGCTTGTAGAAGCCCGTGAGAATCCTGTTGTTGGTGATGAGCCACCGCCTCAAACTACTCCCGTAATTGAACCTGCCTCCATATCCAGGTGCTGCATTGAGAAAGGCATGTTTCCAGCGGTTCCCTTATTCTTCCAATATCCCTGTAGCATCATAGTGGGTTGACCGTGAGCTGCTAGATCCATCTACTTACAACATTTTGCGCAGGGCACACGTGCTTGATGCCATCTTCCTTTCCAAGTTGTGGGATATTCATATCGAAGCAAAGATGCTTTGCCATGTGGTCAAGAGGTAGAGCGATGCTACTCACACCTTTATTTGTTCATGGGGCGAATTTACCCCCACTCTTGAAGACGTGGCAATATCTCTCGCATCCTAGTTTGTGGCGACTGGAGTCCTTTTGACATCGCCCTTACCCCGGAAGAAATAGACAAGCTTGCAATTTTACGGAAAGGTGCTCTGACTTCTCCCATCACCTCGCTTATATTCAGTAACTGGATACAGTATTTTGGTGATGCGGACAGACAGGGACCTTGCCGGTCAGCGGCATTTATAGCACTGTGGCTTGGGCGGTTCGTGCTTTGTGATTTTTCTCAGGACTACCTGCATGAGCGAGTATTCCCCTTGGCCTTGGCCATAGCTCGAGGTGACACAATCCCCTTAGCCCCCATGTTCTTGGGACACCTATATTGGCTACTTGATCAGACTCAGCTTTTGGAGAAAAGTGCATCCGGAACCATGGGCATGGAGACTCTCTTGAATTCTGGTTTTTGGCAGGTGTTCCTGTGGGAACATCTCAAAGGGCTGGATATATATCCACTTCCTTATTCGCGTGCTATGTAGTCGGCTGCCTTGGGCAAGGGTTCTTTCATGCAGGACAGTCTTCCCCTAGTTTGCAGGTGGTTCAAACAGATGCAGAGGAAAGGCCAAAACTTTTTAAAGTTATTGGATAATATTGAAAACTTCATCTTCCGCCCTTACGGCACCTTGGCAAAGGCCTTCACCTTTGTGCCCTTTTGTGCTGATGTTGGTGATACTATTGCGGTTCCAGCAGCGATATCGCATGGTGGCCGCTTCAGGAAGTATGCTTTGTTGAATGTTGCCCCTATCCCATAACCTACTCTTGGAGACAGCCGCTCAGAGATTTCTGTGATTTACTCACCACACCAGGTCAGGCAACAGTTTGGGCTTGATCAAGGGGTTCCAAGCAGTCCTAACCATGATGACCTTTTTGGGCTGCACAGGGTCTTTTGGAGCATTAACAATGTACCAAACATGGGTGGCCCCCTTGTTTTAGCTGGCAGGGGGAGAATTAGTGGCTTCTTGCGAGGCTACCAAGCCTACTGGAACCACTGCCTTGCCTGTTTTAGTGAATTCCAGTCCTTTCCTGGCGACAGGTTGCCACCTACGACGGCTCGCCTTGCAGGTCTGGTGTCGGAAGAGAAAGCCATCCCTCTAAGTCAAAAATGCAATCTACCATTTATTTCCAAGAGTGTGACATCGTTGGAGAATTTTCCAAAATGAGACAAAAGCTGGGAAAGCAGAGTCCTCGCAGTTCTAGAAAAGATACGACACCGATGTCGAGTAAACGGAAGCGGGAGGAGAAGCAAAGTGCAGGGAGAAAAAGCAAACTGCCGGTAAACCTAGAAAGTTCATTCCAAAGGTGGCGTCGAGTGGCCCTCCTCGAACTAAAGAAGCAACTCCCTCAGAACATCCACAGCCTTCAAAGCCTACTGCATCCGAGAGCTAGGGTGACTATTGATGATGACAGTTATGATGGTGATACTATTGAGACTCAGGCTAGTGTTCCGGAACAAGAGGACATTCGTGATACCGATGACATGCATGAGGATTTTGATGAGAACAACTACTATGATCGCCATAAGGACGCATTTGTACACTCCGGTGACTATCCAAAAGAATGTGGTTGCTCAGATACTTTCTATGGATTTGCTGATAGCAGTGTGCGCTTGAACCGGTACTTGGCATATCTCACGTCTTGCTCTCCTTCCATTCCTTGCACCGCAAACGGCCTATTCACCGTCCGTCCTTATCTTGCAGGTTACCGAAATAACTGAAAGCTTGAACCTTGCTGCTGCCATTGTTGACCATGCACAGAATGCCCAGGAGGTACCTACTGTTTGCTCCACTCATATTTTTTTTTATCTCTCTCTTTTTTTTTTTTAATTATTATTATTTTTATTTATAACTTTTGCTTAATTGGCCAATCATCTCTCTCTTGCCTTTTTGCTAATACATGTGACATAACATGCTAACTACCCCATACTTACCCTTGTATATATATTTTCAGGTTGGGCACGTTACTCATAACATGGAAATCGTGCCCGTTGTGCCCTCTTTCTCCGGTACACTCAAGACACTGGCCAAGGAAGCCCTTGCCGATTCATCTCCTACCGTGACACCAGTGAATCCTCAGGACAAGGCATCTACCTCTCAAACCGCAAATCCTTTGTTGCCTATCGTCCAGCACTTCCTTTGAAGGGACCTTGAGCCTACTGTTCCGTCAGCCTTTCCAACAACTCTCCGAAGAAAAACTTTTACCTTCCATGGGACGTTGCCCACTCCATCCCACGTTCAATCCCTTCTTCATAGGCCAGAGCCCAGCTCCCTGGTATCTCTCCCGACGATTTCATTTGGTGACACAATTGCTGATGAGGAGGCCCGAGTTAGTAACACTGCTGCTGGGAACATCTCTGCAGAGCATTCATCTATCATGTCTTGGCTGGAGTGGGAGAATTCCTTTACTGCATTCAATGATTTCTTTGATGGTGGTGTTCAGGTCCTTCGATCCGCAGATGAGCTACTGCCACTTTGTCATCGGTTTAATGGCTATGCAACATTTCAGGGGGCTCTTGTTTATCCCGCGACGGTCGCAGCCTTAGAGAAATTTAAGGACAAGCATGGGGATTTTATAGACATGACTGGCATTACATCTTCCTTTTCGCGATGCCCTGCTTTCCGGACCCTTGGCGTGGTGCTCCATGGAATGGATACCATGCATTTGTTGGATATCACAGATCATCGACTCCTTTGTTGGCGGGATGTAATCTGTGAAGCCATGACCTTAGGTTTTTGGGTGGAGTTTCTTTTGAACTTGGTGAAAGATTTAGCACGTGCTGTATTTGGGGCATGTGTTATTCACAACATGGAGTCATTTTCCGGTCCTGATGAAATAAGAGCAGCAGTGGAAGCTTTGAATCTCAAGCAGCATTAGTTGAAAAATCAGCATAGGGAACTGCGTGCCCTCCTTCTTGCCCAAGGTGTTTTTTCTAACCGTGCCGACTGTGTGGCAGAAGCAGTGACAAGATCCTCTCACAAGGCTTCTTCCGTTATTTTCTAGGTATCCTTGACGGCTTTGAGGTTCGTGGCTCTTCATACCCTTCTCACCTTAACTTTGTTTGGTACCAACCTGCCTTCTTCTGACACTCCCTTTACTCCATCTCACAGGTTGCATTTTGCTTGGCGTGAGACTGACTGGCTTGACACATTTTAGGATCCCTTTTGAGACTGAAGAACACATTAATTCTTGGCTTGTGTAACTTAATCTTACTTAGGCTGTATTTTCTTTCGGGGTATCTCAAACTTGTACTGCGACAGCTTGGCACTGTAGTGTTGTTGTGTTCAAGCTGCTGGAACTTATGTCCTTTTTCTTTTTGCTAAAGACACATTGTAACTTTTGTTTAGTATATATATATGCTGCCTGGTTGGTGGAATTCTTTGCTTGAGGTCCTCTTACAAGTTGGGCACCTTTTTAGAACAAGGTAAATGCTGCCAAAATTTTGGTAGGATCCTTGTTCAAAACTTCTCAGTACCAATTTTCTTTATCGAAGGGTTCCTGAATGTTGTGAGCACGTTAGTTTCTTTTGCAAATGCTGAGCTTGGCGTGTTTCTTTTTATCTTGCTAAAGCGTGAAATCTGTTAATGATTTAGGATCCCATATATGTGGCTTTGCTTGGCATGTCCTCTGCTAAGTAAGTTTTTTATTTTATTTTAAAATATCTGCCCTATATATATACATATATGTATATACAGCTCCGATCTCCTAGACCACAGGAGTTCAAGAGATTGTGGTCACCCACCGTTGGATATTAATCCAATGGTTCAAAAAAATTTCTTAAAATGAGTGCAAGAGTGAGTGAATCGTTGAATTTACATCCAACGGTGAGTGACCACAAATCTCTTGAACCCCTATAGTCCAAGAGTTCAGGACTGTATGTATATATATACAAAGGTTTGGGACGCAAAAAGGCAATTTCCAGTGACAATTTTTTTTTTCTTTCAAAATACTCCTTCATTTTCATTTCAAATCCCATGATGGTACATTTTACAAAAGCTTCCTAGAGCAAGAAAGCGAGAATATAAAAGGAGACCATATTTAAAAAGAAAAGAAATGCAATAACATAAAGATAAAATACGATGCCTACTTAGCAGTAGTAAGGCTTGAGCCACTTTCCATTAATGGGATCCGTTAGCATGCCTTCCGTGATGGAGATCAAGCGATAATAGCCACTGATGTACACCTCTTTGACTGCATACGGACCTTCCCATTATGGAGCAAACTTGGAAGGTCCCGACACTTGTCTTCTCACATGCTCGAAAACTTTTAGCAGAAGATCTCCTTGCTTGAAGGCTTGGGGCTTAACGGTCTTGTTATATGCTTGGGAAACAGTTTTGTGGTAGAGTGCCATTTTTCTTTCGGCTTCCATTCTTTTTTCATCCACACCTTCGAGGTCTAACAAACGCCAATCCGAGCATGACTTTTCATCCCATTCAAGATCATTGATAGCCGATACTCTGGCCATGGGAATGGTGATTTCCACAGGTGAAATAGCATCAGACCCATACACAAGTGAATAAGGCAAAAAACCTGTAGCACTTCTTGGTGAGGTGCGGTAAGCCCACAAAGCATTCGGCAGGTGAACGCTCTAACCGTCTTCTTACTCATATACCATCTTGCTCAAAATATAGTGGGGGAACTTCTACTACAAAATATACATTCCAACCTTGCTTAATCATCCAAAATTCATCCAAAAAAGCCATCTGTTCAAAATACACACATCTACCAGCCCATGTATTAAAAATATACATTCCAAAATCCATCCTAATCCATCATGTATTTTACCTCCATGGCCTTGCCCTTTTTGCAGGGGATTTGAATCTTTTCCCTTATGGCCTGGAAGTGTTTTGAGTGACACTGCTTGGACCTGCTTGTGAAGCTGAATTGCAAGGAGCTGGTTGTGAAGCAACATTGGTTCCACTTGATTGGGTAGCAATATTGGTTGGAGCTATTTGGCTTGTAGTGGCTACAGTCCCTGTCAACCCACCTTTAATTGCCTACGAATGAAATCAGTCACAATTAAAACAATTGAAATGAATCACAATTTCACATCATTTACCTGTTCCTCTTCAGATTGATGGACTGAGCCAGTTCCTCTTCCTCTTCCTCTTCCTCTTCCTCTTCCTCTCCCTCTCCCTCTGCCTCTTCCCATATTGCCATCTGCCCTTCCACAATTAGTAACATTATGGCCTTCTCCTCCACAGACTGAGCAATGGATTACAATTCCATATCTCCTAAGCTTAGTGGCACCCTTTGGGATCTCATCAACAGGTCTAGTCCTTGCCTTCTTTGGCCTACCACTTTGTTTGTGAGACAGTGGGGGTTTAATTGGCCTATGCCTTGATTTCCTCCATAATTATTGGCTTGGCATTGGTGAAATGTAATTGCTATAAGCCCTATCATAAGCTTATCTCTTATACACCTCATTCACATAAGTCATTGGGCTCCTCTGTTGCCTTGATATAGCAGCCATGGCATGGCAACATGGGATGCCACAGAGATCCAATTTTCTACAAGAGCATGAGTGAGTATTTAGATCAACTGCATATTGCCTACCAAGCATATGGGTGACTTGAAACCTGTTTCCACTTGCATTCTGTGCAATGCATGAGCCACTCTCTTTCAAATTCTTCTCAATAATTTGAAATATCATTGGCCTAACTCTTTGAGTCCATTTCACCTCCTTTTATCTTGCAACTCTCAACATCAAATAGGTTCTTATCCTTTCCACCATCGTGATTATTGGTTTATCTCTTGCCTCCAAAATTGCTGAATTGAAGCATTCACATAAATTGTTCAGCAGTATATCACAATTGGGCCCAGTAGTAAAATGTGGCATGCTCCAATGAATTGCTGGCCTATCCTAAAGCCATGCATGAGCTGGGGCAGACATTTCCATAATATTTTCCATCTCAGCTTCCCACCAAGGAAGTGTTTTACTTCTAGCAACAGACCATAGCCTCTATTAAGTGCCAAACTACCATGCCCAGCAAGTTTGAAATTATTGTGCAGATGCCTTACACAGTGCCTATGTTCAGCATCTGGCTTTAAAGCCTCAATTGCTTGCCCCAGTCCTTTTTGTTTGTCAATGATAAAAACCCACCCATTTCCAGTGCCTCTTACCCCAACATCATTGAAGAAAATCTCTAAAAACCATATCCAAGTGTCTATGCTTTCTGTCTCCACAACAGGAAAAGCTATTGGGAACATGCCATTGTTGGTATCAATCCCAATAGCACTTAAAAGTTGTCCTGGATGTTGTCCTTTGATGAAAGCCCCATCAAAACCAACCATGGTTCTGCATCCTTCAATAAACCCCTTCCTCAGTTGAGCAAAACATATATAAAGCCTCTCAAAAACTAGATCATCTCCCATCAATGATGTCTTTACTAAAACTGTGCTTCTTGGGTTTTGCCTCTTAAGCTCCTCACAATAATCCCACAGCTTTGAATATTGTTCTTCAATGCTTCCTTGAATGCTCTCCTTTGCCAAATTCTTTGCCTTGTAGCATTGGTCCCTAGTAACATCTATACTGTAATATTTTCTCACCAATGTCATGAACTCAGCAACTGACATGTTTGGATTGGTTCTGAGATCCTCATCAAACCTTTTAGCCAACAATTGTGAAGTGGCAAACCTAGTTCTTTGAGATCTGCCACATGTATGAATTGGATGGTATGTCTTCACTTGAACAGTGGGCCCTTTCTCAAAATGTGCATCATACAATAACCAAGGACAGTCTTCAAGTTTATCTTCAGATTCATCTTCTTCCTCTTGACCTTCTTCACCCTTACCATGCCTCTTACTCTCATCACTCTTACTATGACTCTTTCCTTATCACCCTTAGCATGCCTATTTGCTTTTTCACCCTTAGTAGGCCTCTTTGCCTTATCACCCTCCTTATTACCATCACATACCAGCCTCACCATATTAGGCTCATTCTTGACAAACCTTAGTCTTCTAGCACACCTGCATGCATAGTACTTTATGGCCTCTCTACATTCCTACATATTAGGAAACTCCAAACCCAAGTGGAATTTTGGATCTAAAAGGTCATGATGTTTATTGTACTGCTTGAACTTTGGCTGCCTCAAACCTCTCTTCTTCCCATCTTTATCTTCACTATCTTCATGCAAACTCTCTAAGTTTGATGTACTATAACCATCAATGTCACCCTCACCTGGTTCTTTATGTCCATCATCTTGCTCTTC
>NW_023010135.1:0-2552 GCF_902201215.1 Prunus dulcis
CAATGCCAATCCACGTATTTGAAGAACAAATATTACAAAATGGGTTTAGGGTCTCATTGGTGGTGCGTGCAACATGTCTTGTGCGGGAGAACTTTCACAAACTAGGAGAAACCGTGCAGTTAAATGATCATTAACAGAACAAATAAAATGACAATTGATACAACTAATAAAACTAGTACCAAGTCCTTAATGGACTTCAGCATGTTCAGCACTCTAGCATCATACGTGTCATCTTGATGTTCTGCTTCAGCAGAGGTTACATCAACCCATTCGAATCCATTGCAACTGGTGGCTCCCTAATTGCAGGCATCATATATGGAAAATAATTACGTCAGAGTTAGACATAGGTGTCTTTTCTCCCACATACATATTCTTTAAATTAAAACTTACATAGGAGGTTAGACACTTCCAGAATGGCTTCCCTCGATTTTTTTTCAGATTTTGAAACCCGAAGCACCATTGTAGCTCCACAATAGTGACACCTCTTTGTTTGAGCGGGCGATGAAGACAAAGACATGTTCAATCTTCTCAGTTGTAACTCTTCTCACTCAGATCTTCTCACTGAAACCTCTTCGGACTCATACCTTCTCACTCATAGTTGTGATTCATACCCCTTCACTCATAACCCTAAACTTGTAACTCAGCTCTCTCTCATCTCTGCCCAAATCGAGTTATATTTATTTTTTTTGGGATAATTTGGTGGGTTGGTCACGATGTCGACACATGTACCGTCAGCATTGTGACATCTCTTAGCCCGAAAAGCAATATAAACTACTTCACTACCAATTATAATTTCTGAAAAATGAGGGGACAGTGCTTCAAATTTATTATTTTATTTATATTTCATTAAGGCAACTAGTTGGATAAGAATCCATAATTATTGGTTCCATTTTAATAACATTACTAGGGGTAGTTGGGTGTGGGAAAATGGAAAAGTATATGATGGGACCTTCTGTCACTAGTCAGTAATCCATCACATTTGTATCAATGAATTTGATAGTGGGATAATCCCAAATATGGCTATGCAAACAGCGATTTAATTAACTTTTTGACTGTCTAACTCTATATGCACCGTTTTGACGTTTTCCCTTCTTTTGTCTTCAGTTTTAATTCACTTCGGTTCAGTGTCTTTGAAAACGGTCAACTTCGAAATACCCCACCTGGAAACACCTTTTCAAAACACTATAAATCATCCGCTAAAACAAAACGTGTACCCCAAATATTCTCCTTTTGCACCTCTGCCACTCCTGAAATCGCTCCATTCCAAAAACTGTTCAATGAATTCGAAACACTTCACTACAATCGGAGGAAAGAGAAGGAAGCATGTCCATTTGGATATGCCCCAAGCCTTCATCCCGGAGTCCGCTTGGTTTCAAGTGATGTTATACGTGGCAACCGAATCATCGGAAGATCTCTTCCGTATGGCATCTGTGTGCCCATTGTTCCAAACTTTGGCAAACAGTCCACAAGTGTGGAACACCATTTCAATGGCAAAGTACCCATACCATCCTATCTGGTACCGTGCCAGACCTACGGTCCAGCATTTCTTGGAACAATGCAGGGCTTGCGATAACCCTGAGTCCATATTTAGAGAAGCATTCGATATTTTTTTCAAGCACGGTAAGGTGGAAGCGTTGTATGGGATGCGCAATGCAGCCACGGCAGGCCATATGGAAGCGGCTTATGTAGTTGGACTACTTGGTATGTCCGAAATTGGTCAGTCAAAAGAGGATGCATTACAATTCTTGTGTTCTTTGAATCAACGTAACAACATTGATATGAAAGGAACCAGGGATGCTTTGACACGAAGATTAAACACAGCATGTGGTGCAACACATATCGTAGATATGTTTGACTATGGGAAGATTAAGTTTAATCGCTGCAGCGCTTGTAACAACAATGAATGGTATTTTGTTATTCAAGGCTGGCCTAGTGAAGACAAGATAAATCCTGCCTTCTGGACTTGTTGCAATCGATGCAAATGGCACCGCGAGAGTATTTTTTGGTCCAAACTGATGCGTGAGTATGTTGTGCGAGGGAATCACGTTTTTTTGCATTAGTTTGAGTACACACAATTTACGGTTTTGATGCATTGTGGACTTGCTTCTCTTCACTTCTAGGTTGGCTGGCTACGTTGTACATATGTTGTATAAATGTTGTTTAAAAGTTGGTATTTTGTCATAAACCGTTTTATATATAAATGTATAATATTTATTATATAGGGGAATTATTACTTACATCATAGGCGGCTAGGATTGATATTTTACTGACACAGATATTTTGCTCACCGACCCCAATCTTCATATTTCGTAAACGAAAAGTCATGCATGGAGTAAATAGGTGTCTTTTCACCGGTGCTTGGGAATGACATTTTCCCACTCTGCAATGAAGGATTTGGTTACACGTTTCTTAAGCAAAAGTTGAACACTGAATGACGTTGAATAATTTTTTTGTGTGGAAGGAGTACAATGGATGACTTGTATATTTCCATATTATGTTTCAAAACATCCCTTAAACCTAAAAATGAATAAAATTAACAAATTGAAGAACAA
>NW_023010135.1:2709-42725 GCF_902201215.1 Prunus dulcis
AATTAGGGTTGGCTATTTTAGTGGAAAAATCCTTGAAAATAGGTAATAAATAGTAGGAAATTCCTAAAAAAGGTTGGGAAAATTACCCGGGCCTCCTTGTGACGTCATAAAACTAGGACAACCTATAAATCATCCGTCTTGCAATGAAATAATCCAAATTGTTTAACATAACTCACTTCCCTCTTAACCCAAAGTATTGATGTTTCTTAACTTGAACTTCAATAACCTACTTCAACAAGCATCTCCCGTTAATGTTCGGAATTATTTTTAAAAATGCGTAACAATGAATCGGAGAATTCAGCAAGGGAGATGGAGTGTCAATGAGATGGTAGCAATTTTCGGATATTTTTTATATTTTTTGTGTAATTAGTTATGATTTTTGTAAGAAAAAGGAATAAAATAATAATTTAGGGTAAAATGGGAGGATGTGGCCATGTTGACTGACGTACACTTGTGCAAGTGGTGAAAGGTGACCTGCTGAGATTGCGCCAGGTGTCTTTTTGCAATTAGGGTTGGCTATTTTCGTGGAAAAATCCTTGATAATAGGTAATAAATAGTAGGAAATTCCTACAAATGCCCCGAAAATTACTCCGGCCTCCTTGTGACGTCATAAAACTAGGAGAACCTATAAATCATTCGTCTCGCAATGAAATAATCCAAATTGTTTTACATAACTCACTTCCCTCTTTACCCTAAGTATTGATGTTTGTTAACTTGAACTTCAATAACCTACTTCAACAAGCATCTCCCGTTAATGTTCGGAATTATTTTTAAAACTGCGTAACAATGAATCGGACAATTCAGCAAGGGAGATGGAGTGTCAATGAGATGGTAGCAATTTTCGGATATTTTTTATATTTTTTGTGTAATTAGTTCTGATTTTTGTAAGGAAAAGTAATAAAATAATAATTTAGGGTAAAAAAGGAGGATGTGGCCATGTTGACTGACGTACACTTGTGCAAGTAGTCATAAGTGACGGGCTGAGATCGCGCCAGGTGTCCTCTTGCTATTATTTTGGCTTTTTTAGTGCAACAATTTTTGGAAATAGGTAATAAATTATACGAAAATCCAAAATTTGCCCGGATAATGACAAAATCAAAATTATTTGTACATAACTCACTTTCCTCTTAACCCTAATTCACGTTAACACGTATATTAAGGATAATAATACAATAATTAGTTTCACTATATACAATAATATGTTTTGTTATAAAAGTTGAACATAAATAATAATTGCACATGCTTTGAAGCCATCATTGCAACTACGCCTAGACCTTTCAAGACGTCAGTTCGTATTCAATAAGTTGTCCACATGCAACTGCACCTAGAGTTTTAAACACGTCAGAGGTATTCAATAAGTTGTCCACATGCAACTGCACTTAGAGATTTGGTTACACGTCAGAGGTATTCAATAAGTTCTCCATATGACGCCGCATTGGGAATCAGTAATATATTTTCAATCATGTCCAATCACATAAAATAATGCCATACTTTTTCTCAATAACCTCACACAAGTGAAGCAATTTTAAAACCCTTAGTGAATATTTGTCCTAGTCTATATGAGTGTTTATATATTCAGTCTGCATTTTTTTCACAGTATATGTTAACTTTTAGAGGGATTCCACAAACATAAAATATAAAGAAAGCAAGAAATAGTAGGAGATGAACCAGTACAAAAAACAATATATAACTGGTAAATAATAATTCCATAACCTTGTCACAAACGCACTCACAAAAGGTTTTCCATAAACCTTGTCCTAACATATAATAAATAAAGGCAACATTGCATATGATGCAACCATGTCCAAATCTGATACGTGATCAAAAAAAAATGGACATGGCAGCAACATATGACTGAAGTAGATGGGCTCTTTGCATCTTCTGTTTTTGTAATAAAGGACATCAAAATATTAAGGTTTAAATCTTCCATAGTAGTTAGCATCAAAATAGCTTTGAAGCAGAGTGTAACGAAAAGTCCAATTCCACTGATTTGCCTCTGCTCAAACACGAGAACCAAAATGGTTACTTCCCTTGCTGAGTATATTTGGTGACATCGGAAACGGTAATAGATGACCAATCAAAACCGGGTACGACGAGTTTTGCATAGGATCGGAAGTAGTCGAATCCAGCTTGCATCACACGCTTCTTTGACTCCACTGCATTAGATGAGTTCTTGTATTTTTGAACAGCTACACTCCGAAGTCGTTTGTGTCTACGCTTCATGCGCTGCAACTTCACCCTATCCAGATTGGCCTGCCTTTTGTCATCTTCAATTTGGCCTTCAACAAATTCCAAACGTGCCCTTGCCCTTTGGATTTCATCAACAAGTTGAAGATGCCTCTCCTTCCAAAAACCAACAACTCTTTCGGACTCAAAACTTCCAACAAAATGGTCATTCTGTCTAGGAATGTGACATTGCTTGTCTGGTGACTCACTTGCGTGTCGAAGGCGGTCTTTGTTTGGAGGGGTGTTTATTATGCTCACATCAAACTTGGTTAGTAAATCCATTCTTTGGGGGGAATGAGTTTGTTTGGTTGAGAGAGTATCGGTAGATGGAGACAGATTCGGTGGAGGAGTGAGTTTTGTGGGGGAGGAGAATTTATATGAAAGGGGTGATAGTAATACCAAGAAAAGGCTTCCCTCCAAAAATATTTGGTGGACAATGTATAAATTAATTTTTGGTCTGATACAATATAAGTTTAATCCTAACTAGTTTGGTTGAGTTAACTAAGTAGATGTCACTTCCATTGAGTTTCTTTCAACCACTATCAGTGGTGTAAGGAGAGTGTGAGGTTGACATGCTTCAAAAGCAAAACCTGACACCTCTTTTAAAAAAATTCCCGCCAAAAAGTACATCTGTTGACTACACACAAGCTTTCGTATGTTGGTCTATAAACCTATCTTCCCTTTCTCAAACGAAGTTGCATATGCAATCCTCATCCTCCCAAAACAAAGAGGATTATTCAAGCATGTCAACCTCTTCAGGCGCCAACAATACAATCGAAGATGACAAATTGGAGTCGCAGGTTCTATTTCCACATTCTACTCGCCGTCCCCTTCCTTTTTCAACATCATTTGGGAGTGAGGGGGACTCCGATGATCCATTAGAGGCAATACATGCAGTCAATGCCAAGCTGGATTATAATTCCAGACTGATCAATTCATGGCACGAGAAATGTGTTGAAGACGAGGCAATTTTGGCTGATCTTAACATTAGAGTGAACAAAGCGTTCTCCCAAAAGAACAAGTACTTGAAGCTGAGTCATAAAAGGAAGCTGAAAGCTGAGGAGTTGGATATAGTAATGAATGATGAAATGAAAGGTTGTTTGATGAACCATATGCGATGCGAAGAGCACCATAGTGAACTGGAGTTGGCATTCAACGAAGGATTCGACAAATTCCGAGCATTTGCGGCAACAACTCATACAAGTTATGATTGGAACTATGTGTCCCCTGATGCTGTGAGAGAGATACTAGACGATGGGGGTGACATGAATGAGCATAACCACGTCAAAGCTGCTCGGAAGAAGCCGACCGATCCGAGTAAGTGATTGCAGCTACCGCTGTTCAGTTGGTTGATGGTGACCGTGGTATTGCACATATACTCCCTTAATGTCATTATCTAATTTAAAATAACACAAATATCAGTTTCATTTGCTTCATATATAATTATTGGGACTATGTATTGCAAGTCATCATGTGTTATAATGTCTAACATTATATTTTGCAAATATCGAAATATTATTCAATAAGCAGTCAATATCACAGCAAGCCGGGAATCAGTAAATGCTCCTTATCATGTCCATTTACATTAAAGAGCTGGCGTAGTAATGTGTTCAAAAAAAACTGACACGTGAGTCATAAGTAACATAACATGTGCTATACATTGTTTAGTGAATGGTTTATGGTATATATATATATATATATATATATAATAAAATTTCAAATATTGCTGAAGATTTATTTGGTCTATATCACTAGGGTTATGAGTGGCCATAAGCATGTGAGACCTGCTAAGAAGAAGCTGACGAGTACGACCGAGTGATTGTGGCTACCGTTGTTCGGTTGGTTGGGGAGATCGTGGTATTGCTAAGAGGGAGCACATAATATGTTTTGCAATCAAATGTTCTTTTCTGTGTGGAATTATGAGTATTTATGTAAGTTAGTGTACCCTTTAATATTTGTCATTCAGTATCGAAATGTAATTGGCTGCAATGTTATGTTTTTTTTGTACACGCTGCTTTCTATTTGCTCTGTTCCAACAAAGTGCTTCAAGTATCCTTCAGTTACAAAAGTGTACAAAATCGTGCCCTTATTAACCAGTTGGAAAAAGTGGCTACTGCTGGAAATGATTACTGGTAATGGAAACAACAGAGTAACTGCTAGAAATGCTGCATTAGCCTGAGGATTTGAAAAATGAATCTCTGTTAAAGCATAATTCACCCTAAACTGGCCATTTTACATGGTAAAAGTCATTGCTTCTTCACATAACTCAAAATTTCATACTTTATCAAATGTCTTTGAAAATTTATAAATAGGGAGAAGATGTAAAATTAACATGTCTCCAAATTTCATGGACGAATGAAACCAAGCAAATTTTCATTTCAATTACCAGTGGACATAGTAAGAGCTCATCGGTGGACATGAACAAAAACACAATAATATTCAAAAACTGAATCTATAAAACTTCGCCTGATCATTAATCTTCATAACAACCACATTTCATCTAATACAAATATAAATCATTCAGTTGGTCCGTGCATCCTGTCAAAATCGTCGAATAATGGGTCACTACGATGTATTGGAGTTGATTCGTTGTTGGTCGACGGTGATGTCCTGCATAAACATCAAACACAAGCACATAAAAATTTTACCTATTCAAATTTTAGATGCTATTACAAATAGTGTTAGCATCTTACGGTGTGTTCAAGGCTGGGCATTGTCTTCTATCATGACCAATGTGTCCACACTCCCGACAGTGTCTAATCCCGCGCTTCATTGCCTTTTCCTTTGCTCCCGTTACTCCTTTCGACCTTCCTTTGCACCTCACTCTCTTAGGGTCTTTCATATATTGTGTTTGAGAGCTGGACCCTCCAACTTCGTTATTACTTGGTCCATCCTTCAACAACTTCAACTTCACCTGCAAACTTTTTAGAGTCTCTGACAGTACCTCACATCCTTCTTCACTCATTAATGCATCCTCAACCACATCTGAAGCAAGTCGAGACATTGTACTCCGCTTTATTAGAAGGCCAGGATCTACACAGTCTTTAATTTCTTTGCCATTTGCATCGACACCAATCCACATTTCGCAGTTTTCTTCCACCTCTTCAAAATATATTTTTCGGGCATATATTCAATCTGGTCCCTTCTGAACAATGCTAGGATGTGCTTGCAAATAATTCCAACAAATTCAAATCTTTTGCAGCTACACGATGCGTGGTCAGAATCTTTGACATATCCGACTTCTGCCACTCTTGTTTCCCAATTTTTCCTTTCGCTCACGTTAAAGACAACTTTACAAGCATCCTCTGTTTTGAGCTCTAGGAAACATGCTGTACTTTCTATTAGTTCTTGCTCAAACTTTTGAAACATTGTCCTTGTGTACAAGGTAGCCATTTGTTTGTTCATTGGCATCGGTAGAAGACATTGAGCCACTTCAAATGCATCTACGTGATCAACAACTAACTCTTTTTCACGTTGATGAGAAAGTGCCCTCTCAAATCGTATTATGAAATCCATCAACAAATTTCTCCTTGATATGTATTGCTTGAAAAAACCATGAGAACCTTCCGCTCTTTGGCTGCTTGACATTCCAGCGGCAAAAAATTGTCGTGCGTAGGCTGGAACCCAAGATTCCCTTAAATCAAACATTGAACTTAGCCATGGATGGTCAGTCAAACCAGCCTTTGTAACCACAATATTCCATTTTGCATCAAACTCATCCTTATTGTCAGTATCCCATATGGCTTTCTGAAATTCACGCCAATACTCATTATAAGCGTCCCGTGGTAACTTAACAGAGAACTTTGATGTGATGTGCCATATGCAAAGTCGATGAAATGTAGTCGGGAAGGCTATTGAAATCGCTATGGCCATTGCCGCATCTTGATCTGTAATGATCGTTTTAGGTTCCCCACCTGGCATGGCTTTCTTAAACTCCTCAAACATCCAAACAAGCGACTCAGTCGTTTCCTTGCTCAAAAATGCGCATGCTAAAACAATTGTCTGACCATGGTTATTAACTCCCAACATTGGTGCAAATGTCAAGTCGTATCGATTCGTGTTGAATGTGGTATCGAATACAACAACATCTCCATAAAACCCATACGCCCGTCTAGAAGTTGCATCTGCCCAAAAACATCGACTAAACATGTCATGGCCATCTCCCTCAATCTTGAAATAAAAAGCCTCATTCTTTTTCTGTTCAGCCATAAAATACTCGGTCACTAGTTCAACATCGTGGTTCCTCAGCTTCCCATTCACACTACATTCAAGATTGTAGATATCTTTTTTGATAAAACCAATTTTATCCATTCCTCCGGATTGCACCTCAAAAATACTTACCTTCCGATGAATGGGAATATTAACTGAACCCAACTGTTTTGTGAGTACTTTTGTAGAATCTGAAATATGACGGTGTGATCTCAATAAATGCATTCTTTCTGAGGGTGTCATCTTATGATTGTGTCCCTCTGCAAAAAGAGATATGGTATACTTCTTGCTCCCATTTGTCTTCACAACCACAATCTTAGCTTTGCAATTGCATCTACTTATTCCCCGTTGTCTTTTTCTCTCCCGAATTTCATCCCTCCTGTATGCACCTTGTTTGCAACATACAAATTCTTTCCTCAAAATCTCTTTCTTATTTTTCCCCCAAAAGCTGGAATGAAGTCGAATACCAAAGCCAGCTAAGAATGCATATCTATTATAGAAATTGTAAACGAGGTCAAGCGAGTCAAACTTCATCCCAACTGCTGGTGTTTCCTCATTTCTTACTTCAGGAATATAAACCCTCCCATTAGCTGTTGCACATTCATCCCTGTCTGAGCCCCCAGACATTTTATCTAACTATATTATTGATCCACTTCTATAGTACTGCATAGCAATTATTCATTCATTAATCAGTCATTACTGCATCACAACATATCAATGCATTCCACTTACACAAAACATTGCCCAAATTGACACAAAATACGCATAGCCTAACTTCCAATTACACAAAACGCAAACAAAATTTCATAAGTTACTAACATTCTATTGTGAAATAATCTGTTCAAAATAACATTAGAACCAATATGTTCAACTAAGAACACAAATGTAATTCAAACCACCAATTCCAGAACTTCACCCAATATCCTCTCCAAATGCTTACTCCTAATGTCATTAAGCCTAAGTTTAGGTTCTTTTACCTACATTTCATGATTTTCCACCCCGACCAACAACAATGAACTAAGTATATTGAATATTCATAAGGAAATGACACATTATTGATTCCAAAAATGACGCATTATTGATGCCACAAATGACGAATTTCCCACCCTCACAAAAAATAAACCAAACCCAATAAAATCAATCTAGCAAGTGAACTTACCTCTCAAAATCAATCGGGACCTCTGAAGTCGGTCAGCTGGAAAGAATGTGGTGGACATTAGAGAAGACTCTTTGGTATTTGAGACTCCATCTCTACCAAAATCGAGGAACAACTGCTGCTGTGGCTTCTAGCTACAACATTCTTCGTAATACCCAGGTTACCATAGATTGCAGGCCTCCCAACGAGCTACTGACAGTCGAGTGACTATACGATTTGGGAGATTTGGATCCTTCTAATTGTGGGTTTGCTTTTCATTCAAAAAGAGAGGATTGTGTTCTTCAGGTTTTCACAGAGAGGGAAAGAGGGGAAAAACTGAAGTTGGGTTTCTAACGGGTTAGATTTCAACCCGTTTCTACATGCACCCTCTTTTAAAAACTCACCAATTCCATCGACCCGAAAACGCCCTCCGATGTCATCTTGGACCCAACTTCCCACGACCCATTAGGGCTTTGAATTCAGATAGTCATTGGAGAGGCCCAAAGCCACAGAGAAATTGGGATGGCTGATTGGGTCTCCAACAAAAAAAAAAAAAAAAAACAGAGTTATATTTCTGGGTTAAAAAACAGAGTAACATAAAGAAAAGAAACTGGCAAAATTGTAAATGTAACTTCTTTTTTTCTTTTTTAACAAAATAAAATTTAAAACTCATTAAATTTTTGGGTTGTAGTGTGCTTAGCCATTGGCGGTGGAAGGTCACCAGAATTAGAAGAAAAGTCAAACACAAATGAGAAGAATATTTGCACCAGAAAAAAAAAAGAGAGGAAATTTTAAAAAAAAAAATGTCTGAGCCCGGGTTCGAACCGGGGACCTCTAGTGTGTGAGACTAGCGTGATAACCGACTACACCACCCAGACAACTTTGATATTTAAACTAGCAAATTTAATATAGTTGTAAAACCAAGTGAGTAACCAATCTTAGTACTATACTACAGTCAAGTCAAGTCTCCCAGCCTAACCTCCTCGGAGTTGGAAGAGGCCAAAATCTTATCACTTTGTCATTGGACTGAGAAAAGCAAATCCAAGCCAAGCCCCACCCACCGACACCCCAAAAAGAGAGACCCAAAGTCTGCAATTGCGGTGCGGTTGGAATTCATCTCAGATCTAAGATGAAGGAATTTGGAGATATTGGTTATTTTTATTATATTATGCTAATAATAAATAAACAAATAAACAAATATATTGGTAAATGCAAACTTATTTTATTCATTTAAAACCCCAGTATTCTCATGGTACAATGATTGCTGGTCTTGAAGAAAGACATCAACTAAGTCATCATTCTTATTGCATATAATTATATATTATATATATTATAAAACTTCTTCTTCATGATGAACAGGATTCAGAAGAAAGTGACTGATATTGGAAAATGATTTAACATTGAGGGACGGGAACACCACAGTTGGAAGCAAGTTTTCTGGCGTTGGGGCTGTTGACATATTGCCTGAGGCTTGGGTTCTTGAGATATCCACAAAGGCAAGGCCTCTGCTCCCTCAGTTTCTGGCAGCATGTGGTTGAAGGAGGTGACCCTGAATTTATTGGGCCCAAGCATGAGCTCAACTGCACTGGGCTGCATGTCACTGCCTCTGCCATCCTTGCCTCTTCACTTACCATCACTGCCACCATCACCACCACACACAGGGCCACGCCTGAATATGACAACTTCATCATCTTAATTCAATGTGCACTAGTTAATAATTTATGAGAGAGAAAGAGAGAGATTAGAGAGAGGGAGTATGGTGCATTTGGGAAGTACTCCTTCTGCACAATTTATAGAAGGAAGTAGCCAGTGCCGTGGTGGAAAAGGGAAGACTGAGTGGCTGATTTTTGTAAGTCTTCTTCAACACACTCTCTCACGTGGGAGGATTACGTTCACACCGGGATTTAGTTTTTTACAAAATTTGGCTTAAGTTGAATTTTGGTGACCGAAGTTGGGTGTAATCCACCTAGAAGACTTGTTGTTTATTCAGGTCTTTTGATTATCATGCCATGTAGAATTACACTCCTTTTTTAATGTGCTGAGTTATATTTGTGTGTGTGCTATTTTTTATTTTAATTTCTTGTTTCTATTACGTCCCTGAAGTCTAAAATAGGCAATTTATTATTTATAGGATATTAATTATTAGATTCAATTTGTTTTTAATTACATGTCTATTTATTGAATGAGTGCTGCTAAATGAACTTTAAAATTAACTGAGTACACCTGATAACAAACAATTTATTGAATTACTATTTATTCTAATATAAAGGGATATGATTTCCCCACTTTCTTTCTTTCCACTTACACTCCCTTTTGCTTTGTAATACTTTTTAATCAATTTTGTTCTTTCTCTTTCCTATTATACCCTTACCCTACATTAATTTCTTTGTACTTCACTTTTATATTAGTTCTTTTTCTTTATACTTAATTTTTCAACTTGCACTCAATTTTCAGTTTTTTTTTTTTCCTTTAATCGAGTAAGAAATTAAGTTTTTTTTTTCCCTTTAATATTGAAAATGGAGTGTAAGTTGGAAAATTAAGTATAAAGAAAAAGAAATAATATAAAAGTGAAGTAAAAAAGAAATTAATGTAGGATAAGGATAGAATAGGAAAGAGAAAGAACAAAATTAATTAAAAAATATTTAAAAGCAAAAGGGAGTACTGTAAGTGGGGAAATCAGCTCCCAATATAAAATGACAAAAAATGATATATTACATTGTGAAATAAATGTAATTTTAATAAGTACACCTTACTCACCATATTTAACCATAATCAAACAGTCGCCTTAATTTTATCGTCTTTAACCTAACCCTTAATCTTTCACTGGACAAGAGTACCGTCCACCACATCATCGCCGTAGTGTGGAATTTAGACTAAATTGATTTGTGTTTCTCGTGTGCTCCAACTAGATTATTGAATATTTAGATTGTAATGCTTAGCCATTGGTTGGTGGAGGGTCACCATAATTAAGTCAAGGGGATAAAAATTAAATTCGAACAGATCCCATCAATGAATTTGAGGATATTGGCGATTTTTACAAGTTTAATTTACTATTATTTTATTACATTATGCTAATCCATAAATAAATAAATTGGTAATGCAAATTTCAATTCATTTAAAACCACATATTATATATGTTTTTTTTCAAGAAAAAAAAATGATTTATTGAAAGAAACATTACGGATGATCTTCAACTAAGACATCATGATGATATTGGGAAGGTCCCCATACCACATTGGCACTTGAAATAAAGTTACAGAAAATCGAGCTAATCTATGAGCCACCAAATTGACTTCATGAAAAACGAAATTCAAATAGCAGCCAAGCTAAATGAAGCAAAACCACATATTTCAGAAGTCAATTACACTGACATTTATTTATTTTGTTTAACCATATAACATACATCCCATTATTCTCCAGGCACAATTGGTAGTATCATGATTGCTGGTCTTGAACAATGACATTAATGAAGTCGTCATTCTTATTACTTAATATTGGTAATTAAGGAGTGATTAATATTGGTAATTAATTTAGCATTGAGGGAAGGGAACACCACAGGTGGAAGCAACTTTTCTGGCGTTGGGGCTGCTGACATATTGCTTGAGGGCTGGGTCCTTGAGATATCCACAAAGGCAAGGCTTCTGCTCCCTCAGTTTCTGGCAGCATGTGGTTGAAGGAGGTGTCCCTGACATAATTGGTTCCAAGCATGAGCTCAACTCCAATGGGCTACATGTCACTGCCTCTGTCATCCTTGCTTCTTCACTTAGCACCATTGCCATCATAACCACAACACAGAGCCCCACACCACAGCATGACAACTTCATCATCTTAAAATTCTATATCTATTAATTATTTAATTACTTATATTCAGAGGGAGAGATTAGAGAATGGTGCATTTGGGAAGGGCCTTACTGCACAATTTATACAAGGGAGAAGGGAATGCCGTGGTGGAGGGGAAAGCTTAAGTGGCTGATTGTCATGAGTTTTTTTGTCGTGATTGTAATACCACCTGACATGTTGACGTAATTATACAATACCTATGGTGTTAACGTTAAATTCTGAACTTTAAATGATGATATTAGTAATTTTTGTATTGAAAAAACTGGTTAATAAATATAAGTCCAAAGTGTTTATTTTTTCTAAGTCTCTCCGTTGAAGCTCTCTTTGATATTATCAAACTCTAAATGGCGTGGTTAATGCTAAATCCAATACAAATGTTGTCATGTCATGAGGTGTCACACAAAAGTTCCCTTCGAGGAAGGGGAGCTCAGTACTTTAAGCTGCAGAAAAAAAAGGGGCAAGTTTAGTGATGAGCGTCCCGCATTGCAATGAATCAGTCTGACCCACTCTGTAATAAGAGGACAAAGTGATTCACGGAAAACTGCACAGAAAAAGCTAATAGTAACGCCACAGAAGAGTCTTCCTGAAAAAGAGATCTCCTACTTGACGCGAGTCCATTACCATATCAGAGAAAATTTTGAAGTGGCATGACAAGATTGCTTGCAAAGATAACGCCAAATGGTCCTTTCTTTTGGAAAATGATTGTGTGTGAGGTTTGTTTTACTTTAAAGATAATACTAAAAATATAGGACCCACGCTATGGTTGTGTAGGTGGAAGATAGTGGAGTGAGAAAAATGAGAAGAGAAAAAGTGGGTTTGTAAGTAATTAAAAATCTAACAGTAAATTTAAATTACATATAATAATAATAATAAACTATTTATTGTAAATTGTAATAGGATATAATTTTCTTAAGATAGTGTAAATGGATATATTAGGTGCACGACCGAAAAAAGAAGAAAAAATATTAGATAGTAGCAGTCTCGTTTACCGAAAAACCTAAAAATGAGGTCTTGTTTGTAAGCACCAAAAAGTCATTGCGAAAGATATTAGGTAGTGAGTAATGTGATTGGCATGAGACAAATATTAAATTGCAATTATTGATGGAAAAGAAATAAAGAAAAGTTGTGTGCTACAAGGCTTTCTAAGTTTCCTCTAATGATAATATGACGACGCACAAGGAATATTTCCCGACTGTAGAAAGCTTGTGAGACCAAAAGAAGTAAATATAAAAAAATAATAAATAAAAAATAAAAAAAGGTTAATAAAAAGAAAGTCAGACCGAAAGTTGATACACCCCTAACTATATATATGATGATTAATTTGCGAAGAAATTAGTGCCTCTGAGTTGAAAACAACCTGCTTTAAAGTGGAATATACATATTCTTAAAGCAGAAGAACTGCCCAAAGTAGAGGAATTATATTGGCAGCAATATGCTTTTATTAAGGCGAGGTTGAATTTTGGGGTGGAAAACACAAAATACTTTTCACCAAATAAAATTAAAAAGAAGCTATGGCCTTCTCTAAAATTAAGGAGCAGAGTCGGAAAATTAAAATCTGTACATATTTACGAAAATATAAACAAAACAACGAGCTTGAGCTCAATTGGTTAAATTCTGTGATATAATTCGTATATAAAGAATATATGTATAAACAAACCAATAAACCTTTCATTGAATTAGCAAAGCAGGCTAGGGTCAAACTAGGAACTAGACCACGACTAAATTCAATTGGTTACATAACCGCCAGCAATGGCGAAGAGCTCAGCTGCTCAGGATCAAGTTGATGTTTTCTGAACTACGACTAAATTTCAATTGGTTAATCAATCCAATGAGTTCTACACTAAAAACCCAGAGCAATAAAATGCAGTACAAATTAATATTGCTTGGGACGCGACAAATTGTCAAATCCCACTTGTGAATATTGATTATCATCCAATTAAGATGGTGTGTATGATTACTAATGGGCCACGCAGAAGGCACTCATGAATATCTACTTGTTGACCTCTGATTGGGCCTCTACTTGGAGGCGACGAACTACTAGAAACCCTGGTTTAGTCTAGTAGGATGGGCCTATTTAGGCCATGTATACCGTTTTAGGACTCGTTTGGGAGTGATTTTGGCTCCATAATTATTTTTGGGGAGAACCATCTCTTATGTGCTTCTCCATATAATTTTGGATAAAAGCACATCTCATGTGCTTCTCTATAAAATCACTTAGGGTCAGTTTGGTATTGCTGTGTTGTGAAAATAATCGCTGTCAAATTTGCTGTGAGAGAAATCAGCTGTGAGAGAAAGTAGTTTGGCATTTGGTAAACTTTTTGTTAAAAGTGTTATTGGTACTGATTCTCACATAATCAGAAAATGATTGCCGCATAATCATTTAGCCTAGCACATCTTCGAAACTAATTCCTACATAATCAGAAAATGAAAGCACATCATTAGCTGTTTTCCCTTATAGTTTTCTCTCACAACAATTTTTAACAATAAGTGATTTTCTCATAGTTTACCAAACGAGCTAGGCTTCCCAATTTTTTTTTAAAATCACTTATCACCCCAAATAAGCTATGCCAAACAATCACTTAAACCCACTTAGAGTGATTATTTAGATAAGTGATTCTCAATAGAAGTGTTTTTTGGCCTATCCAGAATCACTCGCAAATGAGCCCTTAATGCATTTGGAAAGGTTAAAAATACTTTATGACAACTAAAAATATTTCTGACAGCGTTTGACACGAAAGTTTAGAAGCACCTTTGGGTCATAGAATCGTTTTTTGGAGAAGCACTCCCAAGTGCTTTTCCATAAAGCAATTGGATTTTTTGTATGAAAATTCAAGATTTTTCTAATAAAAGCAATTTTGTTAGAAACGCTTATGAACAGAAATACTTCTTAAAGAAGCAAATGAGCCCTTAGATTTTTAGTTATAGACCCACTTCTAGCATCAATATTATGAAGATATTTAATTTGGAGATGAGCTCTCTCTCTCTCTCTCTCTCTCTCTCTCTCTCTCTCTCTCTCTCTCTCTCTCTCTCTCTCCATTGAACTCACCCCAGATTGAAACGGCGAAATCGAGACTATTCTAATGAAAGAAAACGATGTCAACATCCCAGATCTCGGCAACTCTAATTTTTGTTAGTTCATCAGATAAAAAGAGAGGTAGAAATAGAGGTCCTGGGCTTCTTCTCTGCTTTAAAAAATAATAATAATAATTAATTGGTACAAGTTTTAAGATCTTAAAAATAGGTATGAAGTTTAATACCAAACAAATTTTTAAATCTTGTATTTGAAAACTCATGTTTTGTAAAAGAATCATGATTTTTTAGTTCACTTTTTTTAGTAGAATACCAAACAGCCCTTTTTTTTTTTTTTTTTCTTTTTTAAACTTGCCCTTTTTTAAATAATTGCCATTTCTATATGAATCTTTGTTTGGGTTCTTTTGTTTTGTGTTGCTTTTTTTTTTTTCCCTTCATGTTTGGGCTATGTTGTGGTCTAGGTTTTTTAAAGTTGGGTATGGGCTTGATTATAAAAGTTGGTGGCATGATTCATCGTGGGTTTTTGAAACCCAATATATGGCTCTTAGATAAGGTTCTATTTCTTAACCGTTGAATCATGCTAACCAATTTGATCCAACTATTAAAAGATAGGGTCTCACCTAAGAGCCATATATAAGGCCCTCACTATAGAATTCTTGCACTCTTGTAATTTAGTTTGGCTTTTTAATGAAGCTTGGGTTGGGCTTCTATTGGTGGTAATGTTGTAATTTATAGGTGTTTTGAATGTTGTTTTGTGTTTGAAAATAGGCTTTAGGTTTTTTAATTGAATTTCTAGAGGGTTGGGTTTTCTGCTATTTTAAGCCCCACTATTGGGTCTTAAACTAAAGCTCCCATAAATCAAAGTATATCATCTGTGTTGTAAAGAATAAACATGTGGAGCCCACATTTATGGGGCCCACAAAGAAATTAAGTAAAGTTATTTGGAGGCTTATCACATGCACACTCACGGGCATCATTTCCTCAGCCTATAAATAAGGCATTATTCTACCCTTGCATTTTTACATACCACCATCAGAGAAGGAAGAGAGAGAGCTCAAAGAGAAAGAAGAGAAGAAAGAAAGAGGGTGAGTGAGTGGAGAGAAAAGAGAGCAGAGAGAAATTCTCCAAGAGAGAAAAATCAGTGAGCCACATATATTGTAAACACTAAAATTGTAGCTCTATTATTTTACATAGTGAAAAAATTACTGCTGCTGCTCTCCGAAGATGTAGGCATGACCGAACTTCGTTAAATATTGTGTCTCATCTACTTTACTTTATGGCACATATTCTAGTTATTTTATAACAATATGGCATAACTTTTTGTTCTTCCATACCTCATTTTGATTCTTGTAACCGTGCACCCTCTAGGGTCAAGGGTCTCACATTGACCGGTGGTCTTATCAGTCAACATGAGAATAATTAATGTGACTATAAAATACGTATGATGTTAATTTAATGTGAGTCGTCTTCTTGAAAAAAGAGAGCTCCTAATTAATGCGAGTCCATTACCATATTAGAGAAAATTGAAGTTGGTTATTGCTTGGAATGATAACGTGAAATGATCTTTATTTTGGAAATTTTAATGCTTGTGATCACTGGTGGATTCAAGATTTTTTTAGGGGAGGGGCAATAATTAAAAGGCTAAAAGTATGTGACGGAAATCCAAGTGCGAGTCCATGAATCCATCTACATTGGTCGATAGAAAAGAGAGAAACTTTGAATAAATAAACGTAAAATCTTCATAAAACAAAATTAAATTATAAATTGAGAAACTAAGAAAGGATATATGCCAAATAAGGGGATTAAAGATCATGGATGTATTAAATAGAGATACACCTCATTACTTATGTGTAGGTCCGCCAGTGCTTGTGATGTGAGGTTTGTTTACTTCAAAGGTAATACTAAACATAAGTGAGAGAGAAATTTTGAGTTCCTTTTTAAAAAAATTAAAGAATTTTGAGTTCCTTTTTTTTTAATAGGGCACCAAACAAGCCCTTAGAATGCGGGAGAAAAAGTGAGTTTGTAAGGAGTTAAAAGTCTGACATTAGATTTTAGATTACATTATATTTAAATATAAAAAAAGTTATTTGTTGTAATTAGCGATATAATTCTCTTAAATACAGTATAAATGGATATATTAGGTAATGAGTAATGGGATTGGCTATAATATGAGACAAATATTTAACTGCAATTGTTGATGGAAAAAAATTAAAAATTTGCGTTCTTCAAGGCTTGCTAAGTTTCCTCTAACGATAATATGACCAGCAGAAAAACATCCTCTTAATTAAAATCGGGACACAATTACGAAAACATAAACAAAGCAATCAGCTTGTAGCTCAAGTTATTAAACAACATTTTATGTGTGTAGTTCCCTTCGTTTGCCATAACGTTGGTATAGAAAGAATATATGTGTAAACAAATCAACAAACCTTTTATTGAATTAGCAAAGCAGGCTAGGGTCAAACTAGGAACTAGACCACTAGTAGACACATTGAGGTGAGGACCGTGAGGTGAAGATAAACTCGTCAAATTTGAAACTGAACAACGACTTTATTATTATGAAATTAGGGTATACAACTTATCAAAGGTATAAAACATGCAGGCTGGGTTTACATAACCGCCAGCAACAGCAAAGAGCTCAGGATCAAGATGATGTGTTCTGAACTATCCACTAAATTCAATTGGTTGATCAATCCAATTTCTACACTAAAAAACCAGAACAATAAAAATGCAGTACAATTTTGCTCTTCCCTTCTTAAACCCCTTTTTCTATGACACCAAAAAATAAAAGAATTCCTTGTTTTTAGCAGACCACAACCTTGATATTGAGAACAAAATGATCTTAACCTGAGATGGCGGGATGCAAAATAAACTCTGCCACCCCTTTCAGTAACAACTCAACTTTATTGGTTCTAAGTTTCATCGCCCTTTGCTTTGCCTCTGAGCATGTCAGTGAAATGTCCACGCATGATGCGCCTTAACCTAGTGTCTTCGACTGGTGGCATTGGTGCAGCCTTCGGAGACTCAACTGGCTCTGGTGGTAGCTCAACATTTTCTTTCTTGCCCAGTAACCCACCTTCACCAAAGAAACTAGTCACAGATGATGCAAGCCCAGCCCCCATCACCTTACTGATAGTATCAAAAGTTCCACCAGATCTCTCCTTCATTATAATTTCAAGGGCTTCCTTGTGTGCAGGATCCAGCGCATCATAGTCTCTCAACAAGTTCTGTATGGCAGGCAGGAGGAAATCCCGTACACTATTTGCTGAAACATCTGTATTAATTAAACACATTTGCCACTTGATATCAATAACACATTTAAAAACTTGAAAAATAAATCCATGCAAATTTAATCTTTGCTGACAATTTAACATAATTTTAGGTTAACAAAAGTCTGCATACATAATTCCAACTAGCTTAAAATTCTGGGAAAGCTAAAGTTAGGAAATCTGGCAAAGGTGGTAGTTGTCAGGGAACCATCTGTTTTTACACTTTTGGTTCCTTATTAGTTCGTTAGAAAATGTAAAACCAGCAATAAAATAAACACCATAAAATTCTGGTCTGTGAAACAGAAAAGGAAGAGAAATAAACACCAACAGAACAAAAATAACATTTTGGTCTGCCAAAAAAGAAGTAGCAGCAAACCTGTTGCATCCAGAGCACGAATTGCTTCACAAAATGCATTGGCTCTCTCACGACGGCGCATCAAGTCACTTGCAGGCGGAGTGGCTGTAAGTTGAAAAATCTTGGATAAAAGATGTATATAATGTTAAAGAAGTGACAATTAAAAAGTGGATCCAGTAGAAAATTGCACAATGATCAAGGAATAATGAGTGCGCATATGAACACTATGCTGAAAATGTGCTAATTATAATTCTTCAGTAAGTATGTAAAGGATATAATCTTTAAGTCTATCCGTTGTATGTGGTACAGCAACCACCAATGCACGAACCACAGCAATGGTAGCTTCATGTGATCCATCTTCAAGAAACGCATCCATTTGAACACGTATCTTATCAACAATCTGGGAGGTTTCAATTGGATCAGCCAGATGAACGAAAACTGTTCCATTAAGATAGCTAATTTGTTGATTGCAGAAGGAAAAAGATTTGTACCATATCATTTTTAAAATGTTGGGCCACAGCTCCAAAGGCATCTATGCTTGCATACTTCACACTCAGGTTTTGGTCAGAGCCCAAAGTAACTAGGGCAGGCAAAATATGAGTAGATGCAACTTTTGCATCGATATATGGAACCTATTAAATGGATGCAGTCAATTAATTGTTGGTTTTAAAGTGAGACACATGAAGAAATAGTACTCCAAGAGAATGGCTAAACTTACAATGACTTTCAACAGATTGGCAGCATTGATCTTCATATCTATATTGGAGCTGACAACCATTTCCCATAGTAAGTTAAATATCATACAATGATGATCTTCAAAAGTGCTGCATTATGGAAAAAGGCCAATCAGTAAGAAATAACTTATAATTAAGAAAAATTAGTTTTCAAAGGGTGTTTATTACTTTACTAACCAAAGGAAGCGAACAGCATCAACAATCTCAGCATTGCACTTTGTAGACTGATTTGTCACACCTTCAACTAATAGCTTTCTTAGGTACTCCACTAACTGCTCATGCTTACTAGGGGCACCCAAAACTCCAGCTAAGAGAAGAGGTAAGACACACATAGTAGCCAGTCTCTTAGCCACAGCCGTTCTTGGTCTCAAACCTGTTATGTAAATTATAGCCACAATTAAAGATCGCACACTGGTGTGAAAAGGTTTTAAAACATTTCCGTGCCATTACCTTCGATTCTGGAATGGATTGCAGATGGGAAAAATGTCAACTCAGCGTCATCCCCAGTGGCTACCAGGAATACAGGCAGCATTATGTGTGTCAAATAAGAATCCCCATAGTGTTCTGATGCAGCCAACAAGAACTGCATTACCAACATCTAGGTCAGAAACGATTCATAGAAGCACTGTTAATGAGGTAATATTAAAATCCATAAAAGATAGAATGAAGATACCTTGGTGGTTCGGTTTAGCAAACTATCTTCTTTTGGAGGTAACAAGCAGGCAAGCTGTATCAAAGCAGGAAAACAGTCGACATGCAGCCACTCAAATGCAGGCAATTGAGCATGTCCCCTACCCAGATAATAAAATTTATTATAAGCAGTTATAGTAAACAAGTCTTTCCCATTTATCAATATCATTATCTCAATACAAAAAGTCAAAAGGTTATGCTCTGTCAGAAGATATAAGAGGAACTCAAAAGAAATATGAGATAATTAAAGTTGAAGAAGAAAAATGGACCTTACCTTGCATACAATTCAAGGAAAGATGTAGAAAATATTGTCCCAGTTGTTTCAGTATCAGAAGCAATTGGGCACATCTCAATTGCTTTCTGGTACACAAAAGGAAGCATTTCCATTAGCATCCGTAGTAGAACATCAACATTCCAGCGTTCTCGTTCACCTAAAACACGAAGATGTGACTCCACGGACCCTTCAACTCCCGAAAGGGGAGGACAACGCTGCAATGTCACAATGATGTAAATAAAAGAAACTATTACAAACAAGGAATAGATTACCTCAATCATGAATGAGAAAATATAGTTAAACAAAAACATACCTGAGCAGAGCTTGATATATGAGAGAGTAGAACTCTTAAAATATGGTCTAATTTGTTTCCCCACTTGTTTACTGCAGGAACTAACTGCTTAAGTGTAGTTTCCACCACCACTCCAGAAGGATCACATACCAATTGGAACATCAAATCCTCAACCTATAAATAAATAAAATACAGTAAAATAATGGAGAAAAGTATCCTTGTCGACTTTATACATCTTTCTTGTCATTTATCATGTCATGATAAGGAGAAAGTCTCCATTCCCTAGACGATGTTCCATCAACCTATTCTAGAGCTTACATTGTAGCCATTTCTGTCAAGTCAGAATTCCTCTCCATGAGAGCCTCTGAAGCATATTAGTGAGGCTGACCTTGAAATATTTGTCCATGTTCGGAAAGAGTGGAAGCAGCAATGCAAGATTATGTGCAGCAGCCTCCCGGACAACAGTTGCAGAATCTTCTATGAGTTGCTGAACAATAGACAAAATAAGAGAATCACGAATCTCAGGCCGGACAAATTCTGCAAGCTGTCCACATGATTGAGCAACTAGCAGCCTGCGCTCCTCATACATATGATTTATCTGCAACCCATAAACCAGAGAAATCCGTCAAAGCTTTCAAAATGACAGAATGGTTAAAGATGACCACCCCTACAAGATTTAGGCTCAAACTTACTTGTTCCCAACACTGGGGAAGCAATTCTGTTTCTGTTCTCATCTCTCCTACATTCTTAGCAAGGGTAACACATGCCTGAAATCCAGTTAGAAGATTCAGGAACAAGTCAAAAACAAAGCAGCTATTTACAAATAAATGAAGTACTTCGACTAACAGCCTACATCCATTATAATTCTTCTTTGTTGCTCATCTGGACGTTTGATTAGATTAAACAATGTGTGGGTCAAGGAATCTCGAGTGCTACTATCTGGATGGCGCTCAATCACACACATGATCAGGGGAAGAAGCTCCTGTAAATACAAAATACCAATAAGCTCTTTAAAGATCCATATACATACATATGATACATATTTATAGAAATACATAAACATACATATAATATATGTGAGATTCTCTCTGCACAATGTCTGTTCTTTCTTAAAGGATGGTCGCATCTAGAAAATCTCATGTACTCTCAAGTTTTTCAACTTTATTCCATTATAGTGACAGGGTTGATTCTTTAGGATATAGAATGACCCTTCAGAACCTAAAATCTAAATGACAAGATAATCCATGACTAAAACCTAAACCTAAGCTCGAAATAGTGATTCTACATCTAAAAGTAATCGACCATGTCAATAAATGGCTAACAAAGCTGAAGAAAATTGAGCAGAAGTGAGGTTTTCTTAACCCGTCCGTTCTCTCTTAAAGAATGAGTGTCTTGTCCAATTAAGAACTCTATAACATATATAAAAATATATGTGTACATATATATATATATGTGTGTGTGTGTGTGTGTGTATATTATGAAAAGAAAGGAAGAACCAAACCTCACGATGGTTGATCAAAACATAAGGAACAATCTTGGGCAAAGCATCAGCAAGGATCTGAATGGTCTCTAGGCCCTGTCAAAGTACAAGCATAACTTAAAAAGAAAAAGAAACAGAGGGGACGGGCGGGGATTCCAAAGCTTTTAAAAATCATTATATCTAAGAAGTTCTATTATTTAGAATTTAGATGGGCGTCCATCCAAAACAAAAAACAAAAGGGATGCCCCCAGCCAACCATGGAAGAAGAAAAACATTTCTGATCCAGTCCAGCAGTAAAGGCTTTGATGCCCTAAAAGAAAGGTACAAGGAACTTGCCCTTTTCTCGGAAACAATTCCAGCACTAAGATCCTCTGACGTTAGATGTAGCCTTCCGCCGGATGATGGTTCATCATTTTGTTTGGAGACGCTTTCATCATTGACCAAGGTACTGCTATCATTCAAAGGAGCCACCGAAAACTCTTGTGGAATTTCCTTAGGTGTAACTATATTGTCATCAAAAGTTTGAGCAGGCAGAGATTGATCATCTTCCTTTTCCACAACTCTTGATACTACATCAACTGGATGCGGGATTAGACTTTTATCTTCATCCATGACAACGACTTTTTCTTCCATTTGCACAGACTCTTTCTCAGAATTGGTGGAATCTGAAAAATCAGGAGCTTTTGCGTGTTTGGATTTTAAACTTTCTAGTTCCATCTGCAGTGATTTTACTTCTTCCTTGTATCTTTCCAAGGACAGGGATTGGACATGATCAGCATCAGCAGCTACTGTATTCCGTCCAGAACGATATCCTTCAATATGCATTTTCAAAGCAGTGATTTCAGCTCTACAATCATTGAGCTCCTTCCTTTGGTGCTCCAGGGACTGCTTCAAATTCTGTACCTGAAAC
Source organism: Prunus dulcis (assembly GCF_902201215.1). Lineage (NCBI taxonomy): Eukaryota > Viridiplantae > Streptophyta > Magnoliopsida > Rosales > Rosaceae > Prunus > Prunus dulcis. The sequence continues at coordinate 25,154 of NW_023010135.1, forward strand.
AAAGGGTGTGTTATTTTCTTACATATGAATCTTCATTGGATAGAAGCTCAGAATGCAGTGTAGTCAGGGGGCTTACAAGGTTCTCTTTATCTTTAACGTCCTTCTGCAGACCTTCCAATGATTTGTTTAGTGTACTGATTTGACCTTCAGCCAAATCTTTGTTTTTAAGCAAGCACAGCTTTTCATGATACAAAGTCTCTTTTTCTTTCGATAACGAATCATTTTCTCGTAGCATGGTAATTTTCTCCTAAACATAGAAAATTATTATTTATGTTGAATTTAGGAAAAGCAAAAAGTAGAATTCACAAGTATCAATAATGTAACTAAGTAACTTTTTAAGACTCAAGAAGCATCAAGGCAATCTAGGTATTCAAATCTACACTGTAAGTATCCATAACAAGAATTGTTGCAATCAGAAGACAAACACTAAGGAAAAGCACCGTGCACATTGATAAATTATTTATGAGCAAACATAAGGGGAAAAAATGTCAGCCCCCAGATCTACAAATCAATATGCTCATTGCCCAAGGTTTTAGAAAAATAATTTGCATAAAAAAAACTAATCTGTTTAAGACATCGCAAAGTAAAAGAGATGGGTTTAGTTGTGCTAGTAATCTCAGATTTCCAAAGTGCTTAACCTGGATTATTTGATAGAATTAGCAACACTCAGCATTTAATGATATATTAATTTATGATGCTGCATGATTATATTTTAAAGGATATGCAGGAACGTCTCTTAATCATTTTTATTTTTCTATATAACAACCAAACAATCATATGAATTTAATTACAATTAACTAAGCCTATTTGTCCTCCACCAAGTGATAAGCATACAACAAACATGCCGCAGGCCACAGTTCAGGTGCAAGAAAGCAGAGGCAAGGTGAACAACATTGAATCCTTTCTCCAACAAGCTTGGTGAAGAGTGGTAGAAGGCATTACGTTTATAGACTTATTTATGAAAAACTGCATTCTAAATATTAAGCCTATTTCTGCTCCCTGAGTGATTAAAACATACAGAAAACATGCCACAGGCCAGGTGTAAGAAAGCAGAAGTTCTGCAAAACTTTGAAGCCCCTGTCTAACAAGCTAGGTGAAGCATGGTAAAAGATGTAATTTTTATAGATTTCAGTACTTTCCAACATCACATGTTTCAAGAAATACCTCAGCAGCCTCTGTAGTGGACGAAAGATACTGATAATAATAATGGCGCAAAGCATCTGGCACGCATGCAGGTGAGTCCTGCCAAACATCTAGATTCTGGTCTGTGACCTGGGGAGAATGTATTGATAGGTTATCAAAACATTTGAAGATTAGTCAAACAGGGTATGATAACATGTCAACATAGCCACACACACAAAGTGATAATCACACAACATTCACCTGATGCAAAGGTTTAGAAATCTAATGGGCCTCCAAATAGGTCAACCTAGTGGCATAATTCCTAAAAAATTTGTTCAATGCCACTGCTTACTGCAATAAACAGATCAAAATCAAATCCTATCTAGTAAAACGTTTTAATTTTCTTTTTTTTAGAACTTGTTTTTCTAAAACCTATTTGCTTTTTTTATTGATAAAATAAATTAAGCCTGCTGCTGTTACAATGTTAGAAAGCTTCCATTACTTAAATAACACGCAACTCAATCCGTGAGCAGGAAGTTTTAATCCATGAGCACTACGGGGTTCTTCACTCACGACAGTAATTTTAAGCTTAACCAACATAATTTTTTTTTTATAAAGTATAACTAGTTATTCATCATCGTTAAGTCAAAGAAAGAGATAGAGAAGGTATTACACCAAGTGATAATTAAACATATAACTAGTTTGTCATCTTCAATACTCTCAAGACACCTCCGCCAAATCAGTTGATGTCTTCCAAAAGGACTAAGGTGGAAATCATGTGCCTCACCAACAAGATGGACCTCTAAACAAAACAAATATATTTTAAATCTCTACAAGGAAGTATCAATAACCCAATAAACTTTAACACCAAACTCAACAACTAAAACCCCTAGGAAACAAAATATTTCTAACTAATGTAGAATTCTAATTGCAATATACTTCTGATTTAGTTTGCACGTACATATTAAAGCCAGTACAATTTGTTTATATGTGTTGTCCAGTTCCCCTAGCAAGACCACCTGTTTACAATTCGGGGCCAATAAACTACTAATGGCAGTTGAATTCAATAAGCGTGTGTGTCACAAATAAGAAGTCATCCCGTCTCCTATATAAATACCGAGGATAAAAAGGATAGGAAGAAAACAAGACATTATAGGCAACGAGAGAAAAAGACAACTAAGCATTTATAGTGATCCATACCTCCTCAAAAAATGTCATTGCAGTAAGCCGGTACCCTGCTATAAGCAAATATTCTTTTACAGCACAGTTAAGATCTCTGCGTTCATTATCTTTCAACGGACCCAAATGAGAGAAGGAAACATCTCTCTTTTGCCGCTGAAATTCTGGTCCATTATTTACAGAAACACTGGAATTTGAACCTGAATCCAAACCTGAGGAGAAAGTCATGGAACAAAATTTTTTGTGCTTTACTAGTAAAGAAACTATTGTATATACAGTGTATCTCTGGTTTTCCACTGTTTACAGGTCTAATGCTGATTCTCAAATATACAACTTCAATGAATCAGCAAGAGGGAAAAAACAAAGGGGTAAGTCTCCAGCATTGACATGCATTTTTAGCATGGTTTTCTAGAAAACTGAAATCCAGTACAACTAAGAACAGGCAAGGATGTCCGTGTTCAGGATATGGCTTTATGGTCGGTCTTCATGACAAGATATGTTCAATGATTTAATAACCATAAGGCATCGATTCTTTATAAATGCATGGTTACTAAGTAGAAACTATTAAGCTAACAAATCATAGTGGATACAGAAAAATGTATCATATTAGAAGCAGAAACAAACATAAGAATACAATTTGAGATTCTGCACAGATGGAAAAATTACCTCTTGATTCATTTACAGGTGATTCAGCTTTCTTCTGCAATTCAGTCTTCAGTTTCAAAATGTCCTCTTGGGCTAAACGAAGCTCATATTCACTAATTGCTAATTTTTCTTCTACTGCTTCTTTCTCTTCTAGCAAACTTTGAGGATCTGCAACTGCATTAAGAAATGAATGCAGTAGAAAGCTAAAAAACATTAGTAATGTTCCAAAAGGGAATATTAAGTATCGAGATTTCTGGAGTGACTGACAAGCATTAAAAATGTTCAAAAAGTTTTCCTTATCAAGTTCAAATTATCAGTTAATCAAGCAGAGACATGAAGACTATGATAAGTAAAATCATATTACGAAATTATGATATCATCATCACTACAATTAAGATGTGAGAAAGAAAACTAGGATAAAACATTTGTAAAGAAAACTAGGATAAAACATTTGTAAATGAGTTCTGCCATGGTATTGAGAAAGTTCAATTTAGGCTTTTTTTTCCCCTTATAATGCAGGAGCAAAGTTCAAAGTTTAGTAAAGGAGAGTCTTTCTCGTTTCCTACATAATAAATGCAATTTCTGCAGGCTTATTGTCTTTGAGTCTCCCTATGTCACATGATTAATGTATTAGGTGTAATAATTATGTCCTTAGAATTCCCAAGTGTATTAATGTGGACCTTTCCAGATTCATTTACCAATTACCTTATAAAAGGGGCTACTTTGTATGCTTAAAATCAGAGTTAGTGAAAGATAAAAGTTCTTGAGAATTCCTGCTTGTGTGTGGTACAATTTGTCTTGGAGTGATTCCAAGTCACCTTCGGTGTGATGCCAGAATTTTTCTAATTTCTCAACTTGACACCTTTGGTGCGATGCCAAAGGCCAGAGTGAGTCCGGATCTCTTTATTTTGTCCTCTCTGTTCATGCTGTCCCACATCAACTTAACTTTCTGTTAGTAGGCTTGTTGGTCTTGTTTGTGTGATGTTTGCAGTTTAGGGCTTTTTTGTTTTCCTTGGCTGTTGAAATTGTTGTCGTAGGCCGTATTGGCTTTCTGTTCCACTGTTGTGCACTTCTCTAAACGAAGATTTCCTTTTTCATTTTTCACTAAAAATAGTCTCTGATGCTTTGGAAGCACAAATCCAGAATATGGCACTAGCCCCACCCCTCCCCTCTTGATGCCCTTTACCGTTTCACTTACAGGCTGCATCATGCACAAAATTGATGGGATTCCTATCTTGCAAACTTCTCTTTCTGTGTAAAATTTGGCTTGGGGCTGGGGTGGTAAACTTGTTAAACAAAGAGTCCTTCAATATTCTTCTTTGAGTTTCTCTGACTGAGGATAAACCTCAGCAACCAAAACTCATTACACTAATTCTAACAAATCTTATTTTTGTTGAAATATAAGGTTTCTTATGAGTGAGAATCCAAGTGGGCCATCGAAAAGGGAACCAAGAAGCAGGCACAGTTCCTCTTGACAGAAATGACAGAGAGAGAGAGAGAGAGAACTCTATATGACTCCAGAACAAAGAAACAGATATTCACACCTCAGCCCTTGCAGCTGAAAAGAGAGGGAATACAATTATGCATCCACAACATACTCATACTTTTGGTTGCATTATTGAAATATGTTAAGTCATTTCTTTTCTGCAGAAAGTAATAGTTCCACTAAATTGATAAGTTTCTGAACTAAATGCTCTCTCAATTCGCCATACCAGCTCCTTTATGAAGTGCTGCTATCTGATGGTTCAAGTAACCCATTTGGATACATGACTGAAAGCATTCCTAACACTTCTTCAGTTCATTAACTAGTAACAAAATCAAATTCCATTTTCGACATAAAATGCCATCAACAATAAGGTTTTGAAGCCAAAAATTTCATTGACCCCCAAACACTAAAAGAGATAGAAGGATCCTTCAAAAGCAGAACAAATCAAAGATCACAAGCGCGCCATTTTGATGCCATTGAAAATTCCAAGAAAACAGAGCAGAAAACTAAATTCCACTCTAATGCTCCCCACATTTTCTCAGCAACCAAACAGAACAAAGACAATTTTCAATTAACCAATTCAAACAGATTTAGAAGTGCGTGTAGGAGAGTGTATCGTAAAAACCTCGAATAGAGTTGAAGCGAGAGATCTGATCGGGTGGGAATTGAGAAGAGTCAGCGAAGAAGTCCTTGAGTCGAATGGCCTGGTTGTCTCTGCCATCGTCGAGAAGCTCATGGAGCAGCTCGAACGCCGTGAGCAAGTAGTTCTCCTCCAGCAGAAAATTCACAACGCAATTGCACAACGACGACCTCTCCACGTCCATCGAAGCCTCACTATCTCCACCGCCTTAACACAACGCCATGGAAGAACCACTGAACCAAAGCAGATCTCAGGGGCTCACTCTCTCTGGTATTACTTTGATTTCTCAGGGGCTCCTCCTCCTGATCGAGTCGTTGAGTTGAGAGGAAGGATCGAAGGAAGGTGGGAGATCAGATGCTACGCATCAGTACTACGATCCATGCTGTCTCGCCATGTCAACCGTCGATCTTATGCTATTCAGCTATTGGCTGTACATCTAGTGATTCACATTTATTTAGTTAGTTACGTTCAGCACGTGTGCCTTTGCATGGGAAAATGGTGCACCGCTGTCAAAGGTCAACGGTTGACCTTCCAATAAAACTATCGTTGCTTCCGAAGGAGGAAATAGTTAAAAAACAAAAATTTTTTCTTTTATATAGGCTTAATTACATACCTATGAAACTATAGTTAAATCTTACATTGTTCCTTCAAATTTAAAGTGATCCACTTATCTCATGTCGTTAATTATATCTAAAATTTTGTTTAAATATAATGACGTGACAGGAGTATTTAAGTAATTTTATACACGTGGGCTATTTTATGCTTACATAGACTTCACAAAAGCAATAAATTAATCAAACAACTTTTTTTTTTTTTAAACAACAATAAAAATTCATAAAGCCAAAAGAAAAAAGAAACAAAATTTTAAAATTTTTTTAGTAAGAAATTAAATTCGCAGCCCCCGTCCTTTTCACCACAGCCCCTATCTTCTTCCCTACAACCACCGTCTCCCCCAATCTTTCCCACGCTGCCCACGCCACCCTCAAGTTGAACTTCATCCCCACCTGCAACTCGCCCATGGTAGACCACACCCCAACACGCACCAATCTGCCACAGTTCCCTCTACAAACCTGGTAACCTCCATCCCCCACTAGATCCAATCATTCACAACCCATACACACAACCAATTCGCCATACAACAAATAAATCAAAACCCATGAATATCGAGAAAACGAAAACAAAAAACCTCATTTGTATGCTATATTCTTTTACGAGATTAGCATGTCAATTAAGGGAGAAGGGGGAGCGGAGCGGAAGAGGAGAGAAGGGGCAGCACCATCCCTTCCTCTTTATCTCTTTTTCACATCACAGGTGGCCCACCCCTACAACTCAACAACGTAGGCTCCCTCACCATAGTCCAAAAGAGGAGATTGAGAGGTTGTGAAGAAAAGTAAAAAAGAGAGAGATTGAGGGGCTTGCAGATCTGCATTATATGCCCCTTGATTCTTGCTTGTTCTTGTAGTTGGGTCTCGATGGTGGAGATTGGATTGCGATGGTGATAGCTCTTGAATTTGAGGTGGGTTAGTGCGGCTGGGTTTGCTGACGGGGGTGGTGGTGCGATGTGGAGAAGATGGTGGTGGCACTGGCAATGTGGTGAAGATGGTGGTTGCTGCCTTTTATTTTTTATTTTAATTTAGGCTCTTATAAAATTATCTTTAAATTATTTTGAAATGGCATATGGATGAAATTACCAAAAATATCAAACTACATCATCATATTTAACAGTGTTTTGGATGGAGTTAACGGCATGGGGCAAAGTGGTCACTTTAAGTTTATGGGGGCAATGTGAGATTTGATTGTAGTTTAAGGAGGCATTGGTGTAATTAAGCCTATTATATAATCAAGAGTAAACTGCTGAAAACCACAAAATGAGGGCCTCAATCACAAATGGGAATGGCAAGTTGATGGGCTTTATAGGTTTAATTTTGTTTTCTTTAAAAACAACATGGGCTACAATAGGTTTTAAAAAAAAATCTTCAAAAACCTTGTAGGTAGTTCCACCCCTTGTTGTTAGTCTTTATACAATAACTTGTCTATATTTATTTGGTCATTAACTAATATTTAGTTTAACATGAAATTAGTTATTATGTGTAGTGCATTCCTCAGAATATTTCTAAATTTGAAAATTTAAGATACATTTCAATTCTAATATAAAAAAATTCAGAATTTTCAGATTTCGGAACTTTCGAATGTCTTAATTGATTTGTACTCACCAAAATTGGAAGTTTTCGAATTGAAATAGATCGGAATTGAAATTTCCAATCCAACTTGCACCCCTAATATTCACGATAGAGAATACAAGCACAGATACTATCTTACAGATGGTATATATCCCAAATAGACCATTATCGTCCAATCAATTTCAGAGCCTCAAAGACTATAAAATAAAAATAAAATTATTCTCCAGAATGTAAGAGGTTTGTCGTAAGGATGTTTAGAGATCCTTCAAGCTCTCTTTGCAACCGGGAAGACATTGGGAGATTTTGAAGACATTCATAATTCTTCACATATGATTGTGATGGCAATGCCAAGTCTTCTACACCTTATGTGTATCTTGTGGTGGATGATCTCGCCAAGGCGGCCCAATAATCATTGATAAATATTGAAGTAATTGTCATGCAATGACGGATCCAATCCGTCACATTACCCTTTGAAATAATGTTATTAAACACTTGTGGAGTGGAATTCCTATCTACTAAGGACAAAGCTAACTGAAAAATCCTAGCTGCACTCTGGTCCCCTTTCTCTTTGCTGACAACCAATCGCAAGGAAGCTAAGGAGAGGAGGTGCACCTCCTCCCCTCCACCCGTCTTCCTCTCCTCATCTCCCCATCTTTTTCTCCCATATTTTCCCTTCCTCTTATCCCTCTTCTCCTCCCCTTCCCTTCCCCAAATAGTATAGATCTATTTGGATCTAGGTTTGCTTATTTTGTTTGGTTGTTTTTGCAATGTTCTAGGTGACTGGTGTTGTCTTTGTCTCGGCTGCAGCGACAGTAGTGACGCTGGATTGTGTATCTCTTTGAGAGAGTTGTGATAACTGGTGGCTGATATTTTGTCTCTGTTTTAACGACAGTAGCAGCATTGACGCTGGTAGTAGTTGTTGGGATGTGGTGCTCTTCTTTACTCTACGCCGACCGAAGAACTATGCTTGGTCATATGAGGTTTTCTTTGTCAGGTTCTGAGTGGAAGTGGAGTGCTTCTTAGGGGTCTTTTTACTGTTGTTTATGTTTTCCTCCTTCGTGTTCTCTCTAGGTTTCTATTATGGTATACCTTACAGTTTGTATGGGTGTTAAAAGACTATGATTTTGCTCATAGAATGCTTCTTTTGACAATTGGGATATTCTGCAGTCCTCTCATGTGGGTTTACTATTTGGGGTTTCTGCAGTCCTCTCATGTGGGTTTACTGTGTTAGTCTCTAGTTGCGGTTCTCATTGGAGTTCTTTGTGTTAGTTTTTGTTTTTGACTTGTTCTTTTATTATAATGGTCCAAAGTGACTTGAATTGGACTCTCTTATTAGTCATTGACATGTGTGGTACTCTTTGTCCCATGGGGTTTGTCCCATGAAGTTGTCCTAGAAATGTTTTAACGAGGCCACTGTATCATGTCGTTCTTTGTACGTCTCTAGTTTTATGAATGAATTCTCATTCTAAAAATAATAATACTAAATAAATACACTTGTGGAGTGGAGGCAATATGGAGGTGAGAATTAAGTGAATTGTTTTATGCTTTCAATACCTAACTAGCGAAATGTCCTTGCACATGAAGGAAATATGAAATAAAATAAGTTGATATATATTGCACTACGAAAACAATTCATTTATGACACGAAATAACAACACTTTATTTCTTAAACTTCCAACATGCTCCGTGAACGAACTATAATAACATACAATAAAACAAATACATGGTAATCATTCCTTTCTAGGAGTCATCCGATGGCGGTTTGGGATGATAGACGTCATCATCAAAGTTCAGACAACGGGAGGCTTGTTTCGCCATAATCTCCTTTTGTTTCTCTTTAACTTTGGCTCTTCTAGCCGGAGTTTCAATTGTAGAAGTTTCCATCGTCATAACCTTAAACTCTTTGTTCTTCTCGTAACTTTCCTCGTAAGACTTCATGACTTTAGCATTACCTTGATCCATGAGATCATGCATAATATCCTTTCTTTTTTGTTCTTGAGCCTTTTTGTTTCGAATAGGCCTTCGACGAAGGTTTGCTGTTTCTGGGACATTTTGGGTTACCGAAACAGACTCCATCGATTCATTATCGTTGACAGAATTGGACGTAGGTATTCTGACTGCTAGCCGTTGCTGCCCTTCAAATTTCAGCTCTTAGATTGCATTCAACTTCAAATCTGGGCGGTCCAAATTAATAGCCATTAGATTAAATATATATTTTGTTTAGTTACCGTTGGTTGCTTTGAATGGCAGCCTTTAGATTTCCGTTGGAATCAAATCTCAGCCACAAATTAGGTGACCCTTGAGCTGACCAATTCGCCAGTTTTTTTTTGGCTGAAGCGAGGATGGCCTAAACTCTTTGAATTGTTTTAAAGACGGGCTGGGCAAGAATTTATAGAGATCATACTTCCGACTGCGAGACAAAAAACAAAAGAGAGGATAGAGATCATACCATTCTTTTGGTTGCATCAAAGAACAGTTGAAAATTTGATCCTACGTACTGCCATTCAAAAAATCTCATTCATTTAGAAATTTAAAAGTAGAATAACAGAGAGCGAGATTTGTTAAATGTCCAACAACTGATTTCCCAATAGAAGTAACTAAATCAAGCTGTTCTTAGGGGAGGTGAAACAAGGATGACCCCGTCTCCTCTGACAAAGAGAAAGGGAACAGTCCGTTTTTTCGTCTGCAATGGAAGAAGAGGAAAAAAAAGGTCATCGTCTAAAACAGGACCAAGCGAGTAACAACAGCCGAAACATACCAGACCAAACAAGTAAGGATCTATGTCAAAACCAAACGCAATACAATAAAGTTGATGAAAAACCAAACAAATATTTATCATCATTTTGTACCTTTTCTTTGTTAATTACGTTTTAGGGTTTTGATTGTCTATATCAATGTTAATATTTCAATACACAACCATGTATTTCATGAATCAGCTCTAACCCATTCTCAATGGTAATGCCTCGAGCTAAAAGCAATTTATTTGATACGTTGTTTGACTATGAATTGTAAAAGACAAAATAAGATGTTAACTTATATTAGTTTCACTGCAGTCATCTTTTGATGATAAGATAAATGAATGGCAACTTAAACTCACTCAGGAGCAGATGTGACCTATCAAGGGTTCAATAGACAGAATCCACACAATTTTTTTTTCTTCATATCTGGCTGAAAATAAATTTCCATTGGCAGAAGTTTTCCAAAATTTAGCAAAGTCCACAGTGGCAATGCAGGAACATTCAGGTCTAGGTAAGCACTCCCATAGGTAATAAAGAGTATTGCCTCTGGAACAACCTGAGGGTACCGTCACTACAGCAGTTCTATCCCATGGTTTAAAGTTACAATTATTATTATTTTTTTTGTTATTCATGCAATTTACTCCACCAGGAAAACAATATTACAAATTAAAATTTATTGGAAAATAAATTAACTAAATTTAAAAATAAAATTAAAAAATGTGATGAAGACAACAGAATGTGAGTCACATACCCGGACAATCTCTTCATAAGTTTCATCATCAATTTCTACAGAAGTAACAACTTCTTCAACATCACCAAGAATCATATTCAAGTGTTGATCATAAGCCTGCAAAGCAAGATTTGAAACAACAAAATAAGAATCAGACACTAAGCTTTATGACCACAATTATTATTGTCATAAGTAACAATTAACAGAACCAGCTGACATAATTGTAAACATACAAGAAACTTTCTCCTTCACCCTCCCACCTCTCCTAATCCCTAATGTCATTTCATCAAGTTCGACAATTGGTCCTCACATAACAACCTTCTGAACCAACAACTTGTAATTTTTCTTTTCTGTCCTTTAGGACATATTATTCATTGTTTGATTAGAAGTACTTTTGAGGAACATGCAAACAAAGGTGAAGGGGAAGAGAAAGATGATTTGGAAAGCATCACTGGTTGGCTTAGCATAACTTTTATGACAATAGCAATGTTGGCTAAGAAGTATTCTTACTCAAAAAGTCAACAGAATCACAAAAGATCATCCACTTACATAATTTAAAATTTGAATTCAAGAATAAGAAAAAAGAGGATTTACCTCTGAAAAAATAATAAAGATGGCTACAGATTTCTTATACAGCCACACATTTTGCCTCAATCAGTTAATGGGAGAATATAGTAGGGTATAATTTCATGATAAGATGAGGCGAGGAGCAAACTAAATCATCACTCTAGAACTGATAAACTATATTAACCACCAATAGATCACCATCATCAGTTCCATAATCATAGTAGTGTCAAAGTAACCACTGTAAGTATCTTTCCATACTCAACAAGCTCCAACATTTGAAAGAAAATTTGAAACTTCCAAAATACAAGAAGCAAAAATACTTAGAATTGCAATAAAACGAAAAGACTCGAGTTCATTCATTCACATCACTTTTCTCAATCAACCCAAAAGCAAAAACAGACAATTATAGAAAATGCATAAATAAATAAAAAAGGTTACAGCTTTTCCTTGGAAAATAATAAAAGAAAACAGATATTGTATACTTTACGCATATCATAAGAAAGAACCCTAATTTCCATTCACCACTTAACACCCAAACAGCATACTTTAAACCCTAAACTTTCTTTTCTCTTCATTTTTAGTTTTTGCCAAATCTAGAACCCTAATTAGAACAACTCAGAAAGTAGACAAAACCTAATTTAGAGCAGAGTAAGAGGCATGGTGGGGGTGTGGAGACGTACATGGAGTTTACCGCGGAGCTCACGTTCGGAGCGGAGCTTGACGTAGATGCGCTCGTCGAGGCTGAGCCGTATCAGATCCAACGGCTCCTTCACGGCACTCTCTTCCTCACTCGCCATCTCTTAGTTTGCTCAGAAAGCAATTCAATATCTCCAATGGGTACCTGTTTTCCGCGCTCACGGTTAATCAACAACCCACAAACCAAAATCAAAATCGAAAACCCCAAAAACCCAAAATAACATTACAATTAATTAGCCCTTCCAGCCTAACCAAAACCAACACTCTAATTAATTAGCCCTATTTAGAAAATCTGAAAATCCAAATCATTGTATAACTCTAACTTTGAGCTTGTAAGAATCACGAACTATAGGAAGAGAGAGAAAAGTGGTTGCCTTGAACTCAAAATAAAATTGGAAAGCCCCAGCAGCTCCAGCTGACGTCGAAGAAATATCTTAAAGCGGATGTCGTCGCTGGATCGGAGCTGTTGAGCGTCGCAATGGTGTAGAGGGAACTGAGGATTGGGGCTGTTCTCTCAGCAAGGAATAGTAAAGGCAGCGTGTACGGGGTTGCTCTATCTCTATGTACAAAAAAAAGTTGAGGAAAAATGGAGTCAAATAACACATTAGGGATATTTTCAGTTAAACCCCCTGAGGTTTGGCATAATTACAACCGCACCTCAAAGGTTTCATTTATTCCATTTATACCCCTCGTTTCTAACATCTGGGTTCCTCCCTTCATGTTTCTGTAAGTCCACGTCCAAGGAGCTATCAATCTATCTTTATATTATGCTCATGCTTTGTTGCTGGAAATAATGCATCGTATAAAGAAATGAAGGAAACNAAAAATTTGAAAGCCATGAATGAAAATAAAATCCAAACATTTATTCCTTTATTTGATCGTCTGCATTACAAATTCTTGACATCAACAATGTGTCAAGATCCAGGAAACTTATTTATTCCTCTCTATTATTGGGAACTATATGTATAATATCATAACATATAAGATCCCATTATATATATATATATATATATATGCTTATGGGCAGAATGTGATGAGGTAGTCAGGGCTAGCACTGCATGTAAAGGTGCTGCTCTTGTCATCATAAGCATAGCTATAAGCTTGAGGGCACTGGGTCTTGAAGATCTTAGAGTAGTCAGTGGGAGGGCATGTCTCCGGCTTGTCGTTAGGGGGAGTGCAACAGTATTGTGGCTGGTTGAATGCTAAGCAAGCGCTCTTGCACGCAATTACGCTTCCATCAGATCCCTTCACTTGTAACTGAGCCGGGCACACTTTGTTAACATCGGCAGGGCAAGTTGAGGCCTTACACTCGCCGGTGCCACCTTGTGGAGCCACGGCCATGGGCAAGTTGAAGCCGTCAACAAGACTAACGTCGTAGAAATCTTGACCCCCGTTCGAAGCAATAGTGATTTCTACTAATGTAGCTGGCGGAGCTGCGCCGTTACCGTTGCATGAGACTTGGCCAGAGCCACAATCTGCTGTGGCACAAGTGAACTTTCCTGACGCGTCCGTGGAGCACCTGGTTCGGCCAAAGAAGCGACCGGACCATGGGGACGGAGCGTCCACAGAGCGGCTAATTCCGGTTGCTAACTCGAACCCAGTGAGTGATAATTGAGGTTTTTGGTCACCGGTTAGTGTTCCTGGCCAGACAGTGTAGGAACATTTGTTTGTGAAAGTGATTTTAGCTGCATGTGCACCTGCATATTCAAGAACGTGATCATAAGAATACAGATTACAGAGACAATTGTAAAAATAAACTGTTGATCGATATCTGATCGACTAACAAAAATTGTAAAATATTATACCTGAGAAGAAGAGGATGGCCAAGGTGGTGAGGCCGAGGAGAGCTGCTTGGCTCTTCATCATCATCATGGAAATGTCTTAATTGGCTAGCTGTTGCTGATAAACTTAATTAACTTGTAACTTGGTGAGGAGGATGATGATAAACTTGGGTGCGAGGGGGCGCTTTATATAGGGCTTGTAGCGTGCCTAACTTTTGAACTTTTCTTGCTATTTTGATTACGGGTCTAAGCTGCCATGGTAACACGTAAACAGGACCCTAAGGAAACTAACAAATTAATCATAATATTTGGTCCTAGATATCGTCATTGACCGCGATGTAGTTCCCTGTTTACATTATCCCAAAAAATATATATTACAGAAAAATCAAATTCAATCTAGAAAAATTAAAGTCATCATATGAGCCTGTAATTAAGTGTTGAATAAGTGAAATGGAAAAATATATATTTACAAAGGTTAACTTAGTCACAGACTCACATATAAACTGAAAACATGATAACTATTAGATAGTCTCTAGTCACGTGTTTACATTAATAAAAAAAGTAACTAAAAGATCTTTTAGAGGCGAATAGGGTCTAGTCCAATAGAAAATGACATTGACTTGCAGACGAGTGGTATCACGTTCGGATCCCATGAAGAAAAAAACAAAAACGTCTAGAGAGATTTGGATTAAACCCAAACATTAGATTATAGGTCATCAACACTAAACTATTTTTATTTAATGAGTATTTCAAACCTTTAATTAATGCTAAATATTTTTTATTTTTTAATAGAGATGGACCAATTAAAAAAAAGTTATACCATTTATGACTCCCTAAACTAGAGAGAATGATTGTGGATGCTTCTAGTCACAGACTCACATGTAAACGGAAACGTGATTATTATTAGATGGTCTATAATTACATGTATACAAATTAATAAAGAAGTAACTAAAAGATGTTTTAGAGGCCAATAAAGTTTAGCCTAGTAAAAAATGACATTAACTTGCATTCGAGTGGTGTAACACTGAAATCCCCGTAGAAAAAAAAAACAAAAACAAAAACTTCTAGAGAGACTTTGTTTAAACCCACACATTTTGATGATAGGTCATCAACACTAGGGAACGGGTCATAAACGCTTAGTCCCTGTTTACATATCATAGGTTTATTTGTAACAGCTGGTACTTTGAATATTGGCACTAGTACATATTACTTGCCAACATTAAAAATAAAAAAAATAAAAAATAAAAGTACTAGATATTAATTTAGATAATGAAACCCAAGAAATGTCAAAGTAGCAATACTGGGAGAATTGGAAGACGGCCAACCACATCAAATTAAAACGTCGATTAAGAACATTCGTGATTTTGAGAAACAGTCCATACACAACTAGGCGCGCGCCACGTAACCATTTTCATAGCGTGATTGATGGGGCGGGCTGCCGTGAAGGAGGAGAAGATGCTGGAAGCTGAGTACAATTAATGAGGGAGAAAAGTAAAACAAGGAAGGAAAACTAGTATTTCCCTTCAAATTTTTATTTTTATTTTTTATTTTATGACATCCCAAGTAACCTTTATTGTCAGCTTCAATTTTCCTCGTCCCATCCATTCATAGGATTTTTTGTTTGTTTATCTTTTATTTCGAACTGATTATGCTTACGTAAAATTACTTCGAAGGATAAGTACAATGACAGTTTAATACGTGTCTAAAAGTTTTTTTTTTGTTTTTTATATTTTATGAATTATTTTGACACGTATATCAAACGTAATTTCCAAATATCTTCTTCCAGAAAAGACCATTTCCAAAACCATTATTTTTATATCTTTCTTCAAAAGACAACTCCCAATATCGTGAAGTCATTGAACGACTTGATTATTCTAGTGTTTTTTTGGCATTACCATTCTCTTGTATTTATTTCATCAAAATTAGATGTCTTAAAAGCTTATGACTAGTCTAATTTTATTTTTCCAAAGATCTACCAATAAGATTCAAAATAACCATATGCTGTCTACAAAATAACAGAGTACGATACAGAAAATGTTCGGAATGATGTCGTAAAGACAAACAATGTGCCTCCTTGCTGATGTGAAATCAGCTCATCCGTCTGTTAAATTTATACTCTGAATGATTCAGGCCCCCTGATAACCTTCAGATAAGAAAATAACCTCAAATAATTCTTCATGCATTCACTTCGGGTCTATCCTTCCTTTTTCCCCTACGTGGATCATTAACATCCTGTTGTTGCTGTTCAGCCTTCTTCTGAGCTCGGACCATGGCTCGTCTTGTACGGGGTCGCATTTCCCTAACTTGCCGAGGGGGCATCAGATACGGTTCAAGGGGCCGATCACCAAAGGGGTGTTCACCACCAACAAA
Organism: Prunus dulcis; assembly: GCF_902201215.1. Classification (NCBI taxonomy): domain Eukaryota; kingdom Viridiplantae; phylum Streptophyta; class Magnoliopsida; order Rosales; family Rosaceae; genus Prunus; species Prunus dulcis. The sequence goes on from NW_023010135.1 coordinate 41,288, forward strand.
TATCCTCAGCTTTCTATCTCTATCCTGCATCCAAATGAAAGGAAAGCTGTAAGATAACTTGCTAGACCAGCAAATAATTGTATGCATTTGCTAGGTCAGAGTTGGAAGGATCCTGCAAGTGGAGTAACTGCAATCTAGTAAGGTCCTCTCTAGCTTGGGCAACCTTAGAGTTGATGCTACCATAGTGTTATAAACTAAAACATAACAGACAAGAAAAGCTACTACTATAAAACTCACGTCACGCAATTTGTTCCTTGGGAGCATGCGTAATACAGCTTTGCGAATGACTTCCGTAGGGTCCTTGGCCATCTGATCCTTTAAAGTCCTTTCCTTGAGGTGACCTATATACCTACAGGCCATATATGATTCAACATCAAGACCAAAGACAAGGACGACTTTATTTAGAGGGTATTAGGAAACATCATGAATCAATTCTATTCATTTCCTTTGCTCATTCATATAATTATTGACTAAACTTGAGGATTCCCACAACTGAATTAAAAGACTAATTTTTTGATTAATTTGTTGTGGGGATAAGTTTAGAACTAAAATATAGACATATAATATTATATTAAAGGACTAGTTTGCTGATTTCAACGAATTTTAAGGGGACACACTTTCTCATTAAAACAAAAAGGTTCAAAGCTATGAAGACTCTGTTGCACTATACTAATCATACAAGAAGATTTGAATGCTCTTATTTTCAAGAAGTTCCCCTTCATTGTACCACTGAAAACTTTTCACAAAAGTAATTCTAAAACTACTGCACTTACCCAGTATGCCAATGATAAACCTTATCGGTTAGTTTTCTCCCCGTGACACAAACATCCTTTGCGTTAAGCACGATGCACATATCACCATCATCTCGGTTTGGAGCATATGTTGGTTTATCCTTCCCTTGAATCACAGTTGATATTTGAGATGCTAGTCTTCCAAGAACCTAAAAAGAAGGGTACATAGCCATTATTTTTCTGCAAAGGTTGCTACTTCAAGTAATTGATATGCTAACAACTGAACGATGCAATTCCACCAAGTTCAGAATTCATCAAAAACTGGATCAAGAAGCCATTTGCTTCTGCATCCACCCTCTGCAAATCTAATTTCATAAAATTTCACTTATTCATCTCAATATTTGTAGCCCCAAGAAATATTAGAAAATAAAGCACAAGGACCTGTGCTCAAAATTAGTTTTGAAAACAAAAATGAAAAAGTATCTCCTACCCCAACCCCTTCAATGCTACCATAAATAGTATAAAAACTATCAACAACAACCTGGCCTTTCGCATCGAATACTTTCCACCGCAACCCATCAAGATCAATACGCCTCAGGCCGGCAAGAGCTTTCTGTATGAATACCAAAGCATATATTCTGTTACTGATTGTGCACACTGAGTTAAAGAAAAAAATTCTCTCAGTACATTTCACAAACATCAAATAG